>NC_065510.1:1129593-1240042 GCF_006386435.1 Epinephelus moara | reverse complement strand
CTTCCCTCCCACGTCACTGTTTACGTCACACGCTGAGCTACACGTTTTGTTACTTGCTCACGCCCCCCATTGCCCCGAAAAAGGCGCATTCTGTATAAACAAAAGTAGGTAGGCGGCATTTTGCTGCATTCCCTGATTTTGTTTTTATACTGCCAATGCTGAAAGAAGACTGATTGGGCTTTCCTGCAAATTTGCACAATTCCTGTTTAAAAGGGCTTAAGTCTGGTTCCTGCTCACCCTACACCACAAGGGGAATAAGCACTCACATCACTACTATGCACCGCTTAGAGGCGATTGCAGAGCAGCGCAGTCCTATTTATTGCGTGTGACATTATTGCTTATAAAGAAACTTTTGCAACCATGCAGCTGTCTTGTTAATGTCAAGATACGTAAACACACTAAGACATGCTCCCAGTGATGCAAGACACGGGGCCAGTCAGAGTCTGGAGCACGCTACAGGACACCACCATCGATGTCACCGATGACTCAATCAATTGATTCACAGTCTGTGGTGGACTTAATTTGTAAAACTTAAGAAACAACTGTGCCCAAAACTACAGTTAAATCATTCCACAACCAGAAACCATGGATTACCAGAACCATTTGCATACACTGCAGCCAGTCTGGAGACATAGACGATTTTAAAGCAGCAGCCTACAATGTAAAAAGAGGCCAAAAAAAAAAAAGGACTTAACTACAATGAACATGTTGAAGGAGCTGACGGGATCACATTTCACTGGAGTTGTAACTTGTATGATTCCATGTGACAAATAAATGATTGATTTGGTGAAAAAAACAAAACAAAAGAGGATGAACAGGAATGCTGACTGTGAGCCGGGCCTTATCACCCAGCACCAGCTGTGGATTTCACCAATGTTCTTGAGGATAAAAGAAAAAGGGGGCACACAGGTTCCAAAATCTGGGGGAAAGATAGTACATAATTTGGTCAATGATCACATATGGATGTAATATTGGGATGTCCTCTCACTTTTGGCCAGGTAGTACTCCAGAGAAACATACTAATATTTTATTAAGTGTTTGTTCTCCTGCTCTGAGTATGATGATGTAACACAAAACTGAGCGAGCTGGTTCCAGACAGCTTTGAACACCAGACAATGAAACAGCCGATTACTCTCTCAGTTCCAATCATATGCAGCGATTGTGTAATTTCAGAACAATGTGGACCCACAATACTACCCAGTGTGTGTTTTTGTTTGCCCAGCAGAGTAGCAAAACAGATGCACATGCTTGTATTCATATGAAAATGTGATTATTACAAACTCATTTTGTGTGACCCGGCATTGTTCAAACCCACAGAGGTTCATTATAAATTATATTGGCTGTTCCAAAGTTTCCATAAGACACCAAATATGAAAAAACTATACACAAAACCTCAAGAATATTTTTGTTTGATGGAGTGGCGCAGCTATAAAAACATGTTTTTTGTGCATGAATCTTTTAGACAAAGTTAATTTTCTAGTTTGAAAACTACTTAAGTGTGAATTTAAGGATAAAAGTTTAAAAGTTTAAAGAACAGCAGAGGCCATTAACAAAAGGAAAACAGAAGGGTGGGGTGAGTGAAAGTCTTCTTGTTTTACTTCTGAAGCCCACAAACATTCATTTTTTCTCATTTCCCTTCTGTCTTTGTGTGAACCACAGAGCTGCAGGCAGCGAGCTCACACAGACAAAACACAGCAGGAAGGCACGCAAACACACACACACTAAGCATGAACACGCAAACACACCACACACACACATGCTTGATATTAGCGTCACACAACATCCAAGGGATATGCGTGACAAACACACATGTTCCTATGAGTGGACACAAGCACGAATACACGGGGTACATGCACATGACCCACACCCACTGAACTGAAGGGTTCATGACCTGATGGCATGAAGGAGGCTGTAACCATGGTAACAAGCCAAACTCAGGCAGTGCGGGAAGTAAATCCTGTAAATATCTTCTCTACCTCTTTTGCTTTTTCTCAGGCTTCAGTTTCAGATTGCTTTTTCCAAATAAAAGTTCACAAAGATAAAAAGTGACTTCATACGAACGCTGGTAGACAGTTAGCTTGTTACTGTAATGCTTTAAAGGTCCAGTATGTAGGGTTTAGTGGCATCTAGCAGTGATGTTGGAGGACTTAAAACTTCTCCCATGTGCCAAGCGTGTAGGAGAGCAACAGTGGCCGACGCAAAATTGCAAATGATGCTATCTAAAGCCAGAGGTTTGTTTGTCCGTTCTGGGCTATTGTAGAAACAACATGGCGGACTTTGTGGAAGACGACCCGCTCTGTACATGGATATAAACGGCTTATTCTAAGGAAGCAAAAACACAAGGATTCTTATTTTCAAATCAGTTACGAATATAACGTACCATTTCTGTCAATAAATGCCCCTAAATCCTTTAAAGCACTCAACACTCATTTATTCCATTTTTTTTGTTAACTTATCACATTATACTTTTTCCTTTCACATTTTTATATATTCACTTATTACTTTTCAAACTTAAATTTGCTTTTTTGTTTATATTTGCATTTTACAACCTGATGATATAACAAGAAAAATACACTTGCAAAGTACTAGTAACCACAAGGACTATGACTTAAAAGATGAAAAACAAAATCTAACTTTACAATATAAGAAAGTTTCTGCACCAAGTCTGAATTTTCCATCACCCTGAAAACTCATCACACACAGTAATTTGAATTTCTGGCAATAAAATGCACTATAAAATACAACACAACCCTCAGGCAGTGATGATGAAACACACCTGATGTAGAAAATAAAGTTTTGAGAGGAGGCAGATGAACAACAACAAGCTGCACGACACACACAGCCACACTGCACGTCACTTCAAGGAAACATTACAACAGATAAGCTTCATTCGCACAGAGTTCAGCTATTTTGGGTCAGAAAAGAAAAGAAAAGAAAAGAAAAGAAAAGAAAAGAAAAGAAAAGAAAAATGAATCAAGTTCTTAAACCATTTACATGTGATGCAAGAAGACCGACAGTTTCAGTTTTAACCTCCCAGCTGAGGATTAGTAGGACTTGATAAGTATTAAAAATAAAACTAGGCATTGTCAATTAGTCTTTTTTTTTAAATGATGTCCTCATATGGGGACAATGGGTTTATTTTCAATAGTCACAGGTGAGAACAAAACTGTTTATTTCAATGCCTGAACTTTGCTGTGCAAAACTAAAATTAAAACCAATGCATTTATTGAATTCTTTGTAACTCTGTGGGTTAAGGGTCACTGTTTAATCTAAAACTGTTCAAAACTGTTAATTTCAATGTCTGAACATGGCTGATTTGTTCATTTTGTAACTCTCAATGACTTTCCTGTGCTCCATACTCAAGCTAAGAATGAAATGCTGCGCTAATACAATAATAAAGTCCCAATGTCCCTGATTAAAGCTATAGTGCGTAACTTCTACAGGTCCGTAAACGTCCGTTTCACCCAAGCCACTACTAGAGGAGATGACACAATGCTGATTAAGCCAATTGGCTCCTCTAACATCTCGCGGTATTTTTCAATATATATCATTTTTAGTTTGCGTGTCGACCGGCGACATTCCCGCGCTGGCGCACAGGAAATGCTTCCTCACAACAAGAAGGGAGGGGGAGGAAGAGTGGAGAGTGTCATAGCAAGAGGTAGAGCGCAGGTAGAAAGAGAAAGCAACATGGCGGAGAAGCGGCCGAAACACGGTTCAGAAGTGGATCCTACCACAAAGAAAAAGCCTGGACGTTCGGCTGAAGGTCTATTAGCAAAGAAGGAAAGTGACCGACGGAGAAGGCAAACAAGGATTTGTATTGGCGTCGCTTTTCCTCGGTGGAGAGCCCTGAAGGAAGAAATTGGGCTGAGGGCAGACACGGATGTTGCCTTGCTGCTGTTGGATAAGTAAGTGACTTGGTTTATAATTATATTATGAGTAGTATGTGTTGCTGTTACATGTACTGGACCTAGTACTTTATTATTTTCTTGGAAATGGTGCTATGAAGGTAATGTAATGTTAGCAGCCTGGTGTTCGCCACGTTGTGTAGCATTGTGTACATGGTGCTAAAATTGGTCAAATTTGTTCCCATATGAAGCTAAAAACATTAATAAGCATAAACAAAATAGTTTCAACTATGAAATTTGATCAGGTTTTGCACCATGTCTATTTTTGTGTCAGAATTGGCTGTAGAATGATTTGGCAGAGATGGCTGCCATCTTGTTTTTACATGGATTAGTGTATTGTGGTCTTACTACCACTAGATGGCGAATAAAAGTGTCCACTGACGAGGACAACAGGTCTAAGTTACGCAGAATGAAGTGTAAGGTGCAGGGAAACCAAAATGTGATGTCCTCATATGAAGAACGCAGGGTTGCAGGAGGTTGAACAACACAATAGACTACACTGTAAGTCTTTATCTTTTAAAGACCGAAATTTAAGGATGAAAGCAAAGACAATTGCTATATGGTGCGTGTGATAATGTTTCTTATAAAGAAACTTTTGCCAACAGTGTCTGTTTATTTAAAATGAAAAAAATAAGATGTTCTTTTATATATTCCTCCTTCCCTTTAATTTCTTCCCCTCCTATCCTTTACTTCTTTTGTATTTCCCCTTTTCTCCCCTTAACTCCCTCTTTCTTTTTATCCCTTTCTATCCTCATCTTCATCGTCACTTCATGTCTTTTCTATCCTTCCTATATTTCTTTTCCAGTGTGAACCCTTCTTTTATGCCAGCCTCTTCTTTCATGGAGAGAAGCCATGTTTCTTGTTCTTCTTGTCACCTCCATCTCTGCTTCCAGTTTCGCTTTACTTCATTACACCCATTCTTCACTCTCTCTTTGCTCCACTCCCTCCTTTTCTTTCACCTCTGTCTAATCCCTCTTCTTCTCAGCTTCGTCGTTCTTGCCCTCAATCAAGACACCGGCCTTGGCTCCATCTTTTTCTAATTCCCTTTCTCTGCCCTCACTGCTCTCCTCCATCACTCGCCTCTCTCCTTCCCTACTTTATTTCTTTTCCCTTCGTCTATCTCTCCATCCACAGGGGAGCAGAATGCTTAATTGAAAACCCCCACAGACAGATAAGAGAGAAAGGTGAGAGAAAGGTGATGACGGAAAAGAAAAAGAGAAAGAGGGGAGAATAGAGAGAGAGCATGAAAATGAAACAATGTAGACAGAGCTGTGAGAGTTGACTGTGATTGCCCCGCTGTCTCTCACTAATATTTATCTTAGTGTCAATCTAAGATTAGTGATTGGCTGTTTGAACAGTCGTGTGTGTTATTTTCCCATCATGCTTTCCCCTCTGCTCTCCCTGTGTCGACTTTACTTTGGACAGACATGACAGGAGAAATCACTGTTCCTGGCCTGACCTCCCACAAACACACACATGCAGACGGACACACACTCTGGACTAAAGAAAAACAGCTGAGCAGGTTTTTGTAAAGGGAGTGATGGTGTCTGTCCTCGCCACAGATCCTGTTATCCAGCGTAAAGTTGTTACCGCACACAGTGGGAAGCGTCCCACAGTCCCAGCTTTAAGAAAACTAAAATTCTGGGAAAATCCTGCTGCTGTGTGTTCTGTGATGACGGATTTGAGCCCTGTAGATAATGTAAATATAGAAATGCATGCATGTGCAAATGGACTGGACACACACAGGCATATCTTCTGTCGGCTGGACACTGTTCATCCAAAGCACCATGTACGTCTTTTATGTCAAGTTATATCATTGGAAGCACTCTTAGGAGTTTTACAAGAAATCATAAAAAACCCACAAAAAAAATATATTTTCAAAGTTTAACTTACAGGAATACTTCACCCCCAAATGACCATTTGTATAATGGTGACTCACCCCATGTTACACTGAATCCGTGAGGAAAACTTTATTCATCTTGCATGCCCCAACAGAAAACAAAGAATCCACATACGGAGAAAATTCTGATGAATTGAAGTCATGGGGGTCGGCATTTAACAGCAAAACTGCATCAAAACATCCATTTACAAACTCTCACACAACTTGAGCAGTATAATCCAAGTCTCATTTGTATGCTCAGTGCTTCCCAAACAGACAGCCATTTCTGATGAGAAGCTGTATTTACAGTAAAGAAAAACTTTTTGATGCTCTCTTCAAAGCCAGACTCAACTGACAAAAACAGTTAATTTACCTTGCTGAACACAGGAGCTGCTGGTCTACTGCTGCCTTGATCAGCTAGTTAGTTTGTGTTATTGTGTAACTTTGGCTGCGTTCAGACTGCAGGCGAATCTGATTCAAATCTGATTCCTTCTCAAATCCGATTTTTAGGGCGGACTGCCCACACTGTTTTTAGCAAGTGTCCAAATCGGATTTGGCTCTGTTCAGACTGGGCCACATTACTGACCAATCTGACAGGTTGCTGTGGCAACGACGTCAGAGCGGAGGCGTCATCTAGCGTGTATTGTGTGATGTCATATAATTGCGACAGCAACAACAAACATGCTAACGTTATTAGCACAAGCCTCTAGACTTTTTACATTGTATAAATTAGCCTTGTGGCTAGTGAACTTTTCCTCTACTCAGATTTTCATTTTTATGAGAACAATATGCTATTTTAACCTTATTTAAAAAATATATTGATTCACTCTAAGAATAGAATAGTACCTGTGGTGGCTTTGTTTTTATTAAATGAACTAATTAACATTCAAATTAGTGCTTGTGCTTCAAATTTAAAGTATGTATTAAAGTTTTGTGCAGAGAGGGTGCACACAAACACTGGAAAGACAATGTAGGCAGACACATAGCTTGTAAATATCCGCGTACATCCAATTATCTCGCAACACAGTGACAAACCGTAGACGCTTACAAAAACTGCATGAATGCAAAATTATCACATAGGAAAACACAAAATTAATTAATGCGTGTGCAGACACACACTGTCTCTCTCTTTCACAGTGTAGACACCTATAAATAATTTTGTCACTCAGTGACACAAAAACACAACACACATGGCTGCTGTATAGATGCAAATCTGTGTAATTATCACATGTGTAAATGCAAGGGCACAGACACACACACAAAAACAGTCAATTATACTGTACAAATGCAAATACAAGCAATTATCTCACACACACACACACACACACACACACACACACACACACACGCACACACACTTACATACAGACATATTACTCAAGCGTGCTCTGCCTCTGGCTCAGTAAATTAGTCGGGTAAACGTCGAGGTCACATTCCGGTTAGCCTCTAACATAGCCGCAGCCCGGCAGCTGCTATCACCGCCTCTGTTAGCTTCACACCGCTAATTAGTCGCACTCAGATGCCAATCAACTGCGCTAATGAGGACAGCTCTGCCTTGCTGCCTAATGAGAGAAACTCTCCAAGTGTCTGAGGGGAAAGTTACTGTAACCGTAAGGACACACTCGAAAAGACACACATTAAATCATGCGCACAGGTTTTTAATTTCCTTCTGTATTGTAATATCATGCATACATCTTTTTGCGTTGGACATATTTTACTCAAACACAACTGTCTTACTTGTATGTGTTCATATTTTTTAACATATATATATATTCATTACCATAATTGTCAAGTGTACTGTGAGGGCTGGGGTATATTCTATCAGAACTACTGCAGATGATACAATATTTTGTCAGATTATAAACAAGCAAAAGCCTGATCCAAACCGCTTCACTCAGCTGTCAAAGAGAGCAGGGGGCGATTTATTGTTTAAGACCGGGGATGATGGAATAAACATTCAGACAGTCTCTCCTGCAAGACATTCATAAGACCTTTCAACATGGAGATTACGCTGTAGGGCCGCTACAAAGTCACTTCTTTATGCCTCCTTTGCATTTTTACACAGAAGCAAACAATGGCGACATCATGCTGTTCTGCTGTGTGATTTTAGACAGCATACCAGCATTGCAGAGGAAAAAGAGGCCTGACGGGCATGACATGTAACACAATAGCATCAGCCTCTAATGTAACATACAACATATGTGTTGTCAGGGCTTTAACAACAACAGTCATTTACTATCCATGTTATATGGTGATTGATCTCATCCTCAGATGGTAAAGAGCTCCCGGACTTTATTGTTTTCCCAGTTTGCGGACATTTTCAGCTGCTGTTCTTCCTCTTTGAGTTAGCTGCTAACTGCTATCAGCTGCTTTTTAAATCTCCCTTCGGTGGGTCGCACATTTAACACATTGTCAAAACATCATACCCATCCCTTCCATAGTGCATGGAATATAATGCAAGACTGGTTTGAGAGGTTTCTGTGGATAACGGACATCTTGATTTCACTAACATGTCATTAGCAGAATCCACTTTAAAATGCTAATAAAACCAACCAGGGCAGCTCTGTTAATGAAATAAACATGTCACATTTTACATCTTCCAAGCCCACAGGGTGCAATTTTCTGAAACTCAAAGAAGGGTGGCGAACAATGCTGATGTGAAAACACCAGCGCAAACTTTTTGAACAAGTGTATACAAAGAGGCAGCAGTCAGTTGCACAGTTACCCACCGAATTTAGCCTAACAAACATGTTGAATACATTTTCAACCACATAAAACATTTGTTGAATGATCTTTTTTTTTTCAAACCTGCATTTTCTGAAGTACATCCATGTTTGCTAGCTGGCAGGCTTCTTTTTTTTCTGGCACATTTCTGGTGTCTAACAACACCCACATGTTCATGCGTTTGCATGGGATACAGAAACTAGAAATACCGCCTTGGGGTTGTATGTCTCTGCCAACCAGTTGGGTTGCAGCTTACATCCATGTCTGACTAGACTCATATACAGCCATGACAATAGACAATGCTCTAAATATGGGTGTTGCTGCAAAGAAGCTACAAATTTTAAAGTGTGGATGCTTCACATATATCTTCAACCCGGGAGCACAGAAGGTCTACACAATCACCACAGTTTCAAGATGGGCACCCAGGATTAGTTTTCACCAGTTCATTGTACAACTCAAAGTCTCCCCTTCTGTTCCTGAGTTATAGTGCTGAATAACAGCCAGAAAAGCAGAACATTACAATGTCATGTTAAAGTTGACTTTTGACAAAATATCTCCAACATGCTCATCCGTAGTGATCCAAATGTCCTGAAGCCCCGACATAAAAAGTTGTTTTTGTTATGTCGGGGCTTCAGGACACTTGGATCACTACGGATGAGCAGTATGGAAATATTTTGTGGTTTCAATTTTGTGTTCTTGGACGTTAGTCTGGGGCGCCGTCAGCCATTAGGTGTGCTAGCCGCTCCCCCCGTCGATCTCCGCAAGGGATGTGAGGACTCTAAAACTTCACCAGGGCCTCCGTCGGCATATGGGTGAGTAGATAATGGCTGAATTTTCATTTTTGGGTGCACTATCCCTTTAATTGTTGAGTCAAAGTGGAAGTTTGTGCCTAATGTAATAACATTCCCCACATGCGCTCCGGAGATATCATGTTTACAAGAATGAGATATGACGTTACAGTGACCTGGACCTTTGACCGTCAGAATCCAATCAGTTAATCCTTGATTCCAAGTGGATATTTGTGCCAAAGTTGAGAAAAATTCCCTCAAGGCATTCTTGAAATATTGGGTCACGAGAATGGTACAGACGGACAGGACATTACCCGAAAACCAAATGCCTCAGGCCACAGATGTCGCCGGCAACCTGCTCATAAAAGCATTGCTCCATAGCAGCACAAATCAAAAACCCCACATTGCACCTTTGATCCAGGCCAACCTTGAACATGATCACATTCAGGGGCAAACTTACAAAGAACAGACAACGGCCGCTGATAAAACCGTGAAAAGCACATCACTTGCAACCGCTATCTGCCCTGACTCAAGGTCCGAGTAACTAAAGATATTGCACTATAATATTACAGCACAAACATGCCCATTAAGTTTTGCAATGTAGTGCATTTTGTCCTTTTTTTGGTCTGGTTGCAATTATCTATGCCACAAAGTATAAATGTTTGCACCAACAACACAGTAGGCAGAACAACTGCAGAGAGAAAAACAAAACTGATCAAGTCAGACAGCGAGCTACAGCTCCTGACCGACTTTCAGCAAAGAATTTAAATATGATAAAAAGAAACAGTATTTGCGATTTAATAGCCCAGTCTGTCAGTGCTCTTCAGTTACCACCAACTCTCTGAAGACGCTAATGATTTCACTGTAACTGCATGTGGCTATTAGCACTGATCTTTGTGAATTCGACTGCTTTAGGAATGAGGCTCATTTGCATACAAGGGGGCTAATTTTGCCAAATGTATGCATATTACATAATTGTAAAAGTGCTAATAGCACAGGAGCTTCAAGATGCTATTTGCTTGGCAGCGCAGCTAGAGGTGCATTTCACCCTTTGTGGGTGCTTTCACAAGTGAACAGTTTCTTTTTGTCTTATTTGTGCAGATTTAGAGGCCACAAAAGCTGCACAATCCTAATGTGAACTCTCTACTCAGATTTGTGTCAACTTTTCTTGTTAGCATCGACATGTACGTATGATCAGGGCTTTGGTCCAGCTTTATTTTGATATTTATATGGATATCATTGTTTATATTTATGGATTTAATGTTTTAATTATTCCTTATAAAGCCAGGGTTGACAGGAAGTATCACTTGTTATTTGTCTGAGGGAACAGATCCCATCTATCCACGGTCAAAAGCACACCTGCCGAAGCTCCTTTTCCACTGGCTAACCACAGTTCACCTCCAGGTCAAGGTGAGTGTGTGTGTGTGTGTGAGAGACATCTAACTACACTCCCATAATTCTTGGGTTCCCCTGGGGTAACGAGAGGTGCTGGGAGGGGGCACCCTGGTACACACACACACACACATTCAGGCAGCCTCTGGGTATCATCAAAACACACAAAGGGCTGTTACTGGGTGTGGAGCGAGCCCTTCACACAGCCACACAGAGCCAACAAAAGACTGCAGAGAGAAAGAGAGAGAGAGAAATGAGAGTCCACAAAATCAAGAGAAGGAAGGAGCTGAAGCTACAACACAGAGGTGTAGAGACAAGAAAGTGCATATGAGAAGCTGACAGGACGTAAAGTAGAGGCTTAGGAGAAAGCTGTGATTATGTTGATTAACCTGACAGACAAAAGAAAACACAGGGAGCTTCCTAACATCATACAGGTGTTGATATGATAACCTGCACCGAGAGGAAGAGACTTAGGAATGTATGATACATTTTAACATGAAATCAGGCGTGTGTACATATATATGAGGGTCCACACGTAACTCTAGAGACATGAGCGGATGATGAAATTCCCATTACACAGACCCCTGCGGCAACAGTGAATTGATGGTTAAATATGTGAAGACCAGAGTGTAGATACCTGACAGGACTCGACAGGCTGGGTTCATACAAATATTTACATGTGATGTTCAGGTTGACGTGGTGCTTCAAGTCATTTACACTAAATATAGTGTAAAAATAAATAAAAAGGTTTGATCTACTGTCCGTGTTGGACTATCTCTTGGTCACTGCAGGGGTTTGTTATTTATGTGACAATGCATGACTGCGACACATGGAAACAACAGATGCATGATAGGGTAACACAAACTCCGTGCTTCAGCGTACATAAAAGGGAAACTCAACCTGGACCTTATTTTCCCACGTTTTTGTGTCGAAGTGACTAATGGAAACAATTTTTTGAATTGGTCCAGTATTGAGAGAGAGAGCTGCAGCCATAGCATGGACACAGGGTGCAATGTAATTCCAACGTGCAATTGTGCACCGTCAATTTACGCCTCTGAAAGTGTTAAATTGTTATTTAAAGTGTCTGACAACATTACGGAAAAGACCCTACAGAGAAATAAAAACATTTTTCCTGTCTGTGTATCTTGCTCAAGAACAAGTCTCGTTCTGACTTCTCGCGAGATGTGACTTGTTGCAGTGAAAATAACAATGGAAACATTAGTGAGAAATGGAGAATGGACTGCCAGGAAATGTTTGTTGTGTTGGGGTCCAGGAAGCGTAGCTTAGTGTCGCTAAAAGATTTTCAATGTTATGGTTGAGTATTAAGCCGATTTCGACAATGTGGAAAATTCTGTGAGATTTCAGAACGAGATTTGTCCTTGAGGGTGACTCAGTTACACACGCCAACAAACAGATCAGCATAAGGTAAAAGAAAATATTCTATTTCTCTGTCGCGTTACTTTTCATAATGTTGCTAAAGATGCACAGTCAACTCTGCATCCAGGTGAAGGCACAAATTATAGTCCCTTTATGGGCGAGATGCAATGACGCGCCACCACAAAATACCAGTTGTCTCTGCCCAAGCAGTGCTCAAACATCAGCCCCAATTAATCTGCACCAAGTTTGAAAGAGAGACTTAACAAGTAAGAGATATATAAAAAGAAGTAACCACCGTAAAATTTTCACTTGCCTCCATGTTGCTTTCTTCTGTTTACTATCCTGTTTCCCAGCCAGACGTAGAAACACAGAAAGGCATGCTTGTCCGCTGTGGAGCCGTGTACACAGCTCTGGTCTACTGGCCGTGGGAAAGGAGTCCATTGATTTTAGTGGGTTTAACTGTGTTTAAAAAATGTGTATTTGACATGAAAACATGGGGAAAAAAAGGTTCCAGTTAAAAAATACCAGTTTCCCTTTAACTGCATTGGGCTGGGGTCAGTTCGGACATAAAAACAGAACGCCTGTTGAGTTCGGGTCAGGCTTGGTTACTCCTCTCCTGGACTCGGGTGGGGTTCAGGCAGAAATATTCGGCCTGAGCTGCACTCTAGTGAGTACATACAATCTGGGTGAAAGTGTGTTCTTTTAAAAAACTCTATAAAAACCAAAACCACAAGACCGACTATCAAAGACAAACAAAAGAAAGAATCCGAGGGAGGTGTTGAGGGTGGTGGAGAGAAGAATGTAGACGAAGAGTAACTGATGTAGGGAAGGTAATTTGGACAAAGAGACAAAAATGCACACAAACAAAAAGTAGCTCAGTGTGTGTGTGTCTGTGTGTGTGTGTGTGTTGTGATTCGGAGGGACATCAGGCTTTATAGAGTCCATCAACACAGCAGGAGGAAAAGAAATCACTCCTGCTGGAGAAAGTGCTAATGGCTCTGCACTGTGTGTGCTGCTTTATCTGAATGTGAAAGCGCGCGTGTGTGTGTGCTGATTGATCGAACATGCCAAGTCCATCTCGGCATTCCCTGATGGGAGGCAGAGTGTGAAATTGCCAAAAAGGCAAACAGCAAATAATCAGGACAGACACACACACACATCCACAAACAGACTGACACACACACTTTCTTCTCCCCTTTGTCACTCAAATAGTTTCTGTTTGCCTCCCTCCTTCATACACACTCACATTTACACACACACACACACACACACACGCACCCACTTGTTCATCCCCACCTCCTTTCTGTAATTAGTTGTATTTTTCATGGCTGTTATCCACTTTACTTCCTCTCCCTCTGCGCTCAGAGGAAAAGTAAGAGTGTCTCTTTGTATCTGCACATTTTCTCTGTCAGCCGCTAAATCCATCACACACACAATCATTCACACGCACAGGTACAAAAACACATCGCTGTCATAAATGGATCAATCACTGAGAAAAGTTAATTAGAGAGCTCCGTTGAGTTTGCTTTTCTTTTTTTTTTCTCCAGCAGTGTTTGTATGTGCGTCTCCAGGCGTCTCCAGGCAGTAGCAGATACATTCCCCATCCTACACTACAAACACACATTTGTAACAAAGACTTCAGAGCAGAGTGTGTGTGACACATTTAGCCGCATAGTAACCAACTGCGTCCAAGCTTTCAGTTATTAAACAGAGAAAAAAAGCTCTGTGTGTGTGTGTGTGTGTGTGTGCATAGTTGTCAAATTAAAGCTCGACTGTGCCTACTGCTCCTGTGGGACTGTGGGAAGTGATTTGTGGTGCTTCTGCTGTCCGAAGGGAGACTATTTGCAGTGTTTTCTAGGTGAGAAAAATGGGTCAATTTTTGATGTGAAAACTGGCAAAGCACGCAGCCTGAAGCAGCAGAAAAAGTCTCTGTCTGCCTTTTGTATGTGTGACAGTTTATTACTTCAAACCAAACAAATACCAGTAATTCACAATATCTGTATATTAGCTAATATGCAACCTAAATGTATTATGGTTTAACGCCAGTGTTTATACACTTTGTACACTGCAGGGTGTGGGATTATTGTATTGCGTCAGGAGTGCCAATTCAGAGTGTAGGTAGGGGTTTTGGGTTTAGGGAGCTAAAATTACTAAATTAGGTGGGTTTTGGTTGTAGGATAAATCAAATCAAATTTAGCTTGATTTTATACTAGGATGGCAACGGTACGAAATTTTCATGGTACGGTAACGGCCTCAGAAAATATTGCGGTTTCACGCTATTACAGAATTCACCCTTTGTTGGCCTTCTGATTGGTCTGCTCACCCACCAACCAGAGTGCTCCTCCCCATAGCAACAGTTGCTAACGTACTGGGGTTCGCCAAACATCGCCCCAGACTGTGTTTTCCCAGGCTCGTTGTTAATGGCGTCATGGTGAAACGCAGAGCTGTCTAGCTGGCAAACGCGGATAAATCAGTGACTTATATTATTTTAACATGGTTAAAAGGTGCGCTTGGGGTGTCTGCAACAGTGAATCGAGATATCCAGAACGTATTCCCGGTGTAGTTTTTATATATCTTTTTAATGTTATAAGAGGTGATGTGATCCAACAATGTTACGCTAGCTACAGCCTGTTGTTAACTTGCTTTGCTAACCTGTTGGGTAGGCCTCACAGGCCCGGCTCGTATTAAACGTTAACTTGCTGGCAACGTTAACATTTGTAGAGGACAACATTGCTATTTATATAACATCAGCTAACTATTACTGTGGTGTTAAACTTGTAAACACTCTCAATATAACGTTAAAGTCGAGTGAGAGAGCTAGCAACGAGGGGGGGACAGCTCACGTTAGTGGCCATGGCTACTGTCAGGCATCGGGATAAAACAACAATTTCACCAGTTTTCGGAAATGTCATGTAATGCCCGTTCACTCAACTGTGGCCACATTTGTTCTCTATCCCTGACACCGCGTTTTGGACAGAATGATCAATTCGAATTATGAGAAAGTTAAATCTCCCGGTGTTTTCCATTGTTTCCTATGGGAATGAACCCCTGCGAGACTAGTTTTGTCGAACCCAGCAACAGTAACCAAGGAGGGCGGGTCTTGACAAAAGGTGAATTAATATCAGTCGCAATGACCGTTAAAGGTATGAAAACAGAAGGGTTATTTTTGGTTGAACAACAGTTTTATTGCTAGAATTGAAACCTTTGAAAATAATTAAAATAAAGGTGAGATTCTCTGTCCAGTTGAATTTCTTTTCCAGTACTGAAACTGGTATACCACCTCCCACCTTAAGTGATACATAAATACCTGAGGTAAAACAATGGAAACAATCCATGAAAGGAACGATACCAATGAAAATCTATACATTGTCAGTTCAGGGTGCTGTGTCCGCTATGTTAGCTGCTAGCTGTTAGCTTTTATCCATGATAACTAGCCATTATCCCTAAATAAAAATACCCTCATCCAATCCACTCACACAGCTAACACATACATAAGACTCATCACTAAATCTAATAACAAATACTGGCTGCAGTTTGCACAAAAAAAGCAGGGCAGCCCAGTCCCCAGAACAAAATCTTGGCATTGTATGTTTCTGCAAACACCATGTTATATTTGCATGTTTCATACTTTATCATATCAGCCTTTCTGAGTGACATAGTACATGAGCTGACTTTGTCATCAGGAGGTGGAGGGGATAGTAGGTAGTGTGACACCTGGGCAAACGCTTGCCAAGCTGCAGACCACTGTTTGAGACAATTGCTGTGTTTTCTGTGTCTTTTTAGACACCAAACGTGGGTGTTTTGTAGCAACCAGCTGCTGTTTTTTAACTGTGAATGGAGCTACAAAAAGAGGGTGTTTGACCTATACATTGCCAGAAGGGGTTGTGCCAGCAAAACCAGGTATTTTAAGCCAAAACATGATCTTTTCCTAACCAAAACCAAGTGGTTTTTGTGCCTTAACCTAACCACATCTTAACCTCAGCATTCTTGAAACACAAAGTTTCAACCTATCTGTTACATTAAAGCATACAAATGTAACTTATCCGTGGTTTGCAGAAAAGTACGCCAACATTTTTCCTGGCATACGACAAGTAAAAAGTATAGTAGAGTTTGTGTATTCGTGCTGAACCATCACGGTACGAGGGTCATGTTCTTGTGTAATCAGAACCAAAGTTCAAAAGCACAAGTAATCCTAACCCTGACCCGACCGGAAACTTTGAGGTCAGCACAACACTGCACACCACGTTTGGGTGATTTGAATATTTTAATATAGCCAAGGTGGAACGAACTGAAACACTCCTCCCAATGTTTTACTTTTAATTATTTTACTTATTTTTGAAAAGCTGTTGTTCAGTGTTCATACAATGTAATACACAAGCAGAATGAACAAAATACTCTCAGTTCCCCACAAAACAATTTAGTCTCTTTGACATCTGCACCACTGTTTGTTTAAAATAAATGAAAAGAAACATATCCATATGCTTTTGGATTTTTTTTCTGCTGTACCGTACTCGCACCGAACCTTGACTTCTCTGTAATGTTTCACCCCTAGAGTATAGGGTTCAGAAGTTAGATTTAGAATAGAGGGAAGTAAAGGACAGAAAGTATGCAGAGCTTTTGGAGACTCACAGTCGAGACAGGCCTTCGTTCTTCTGAAACAGGAGCTCTGGAAGTTCTCTCAGACGGTTCTTGTTGAGGCGGCTGGATGGACAAAAAAGAACTCTGAATTAAAAAACTTGCAGCGTAAATGTTACAGTTAATTTAGTGAGAGTCACCTTCATACTATACGTATTTGTGAATGTGTCAGTGTGTGCTCTCACAGTCTCTCCAGCTCCTTCAGTTCATCAAAAGCTCCTCTCTCAACGTTACCGATCTGGTTCTCCATCAGATGACTGCAATAAAACAAAAGACAAAAAAATAATAAAAAACACTGCAACATTAAAGCATAAATGGGATCTGAAATGTATCACTATCAATTCAGAGATTTACTCTTACAACAACATGTCCTCATATCTTTATTTTTCTCAACATTATTCAAGCACATAATTTGTATCCTTGGTAAAATATCAGGATGTATTACAACAAACATCGGTGCAATAAGTTAATTAAACTAATAATGGCAAGATGGTGGCATCAATCTGCCATTTTGTAAACTTACTTTGACATTGCATAAAGAAACTGAGGCTCTGCATAAGTCAAAAGACAAAATGTAACATCCTTCACCTTTTCATTAATCATATTGAAAAACCAAAGCACCAACACACATTATTTCTCCCACTGTTGCTGCTGGGATCTGTACACTTGATAAATACACTCCACAGACTCCCACATAATAAACCACTGGTGTAACACTCAATCCCCTCCTGACAGCAGCGAGCCCCGGGCTCCCAGCAGGCTGCTAATCTGTTCTGAGCAGGCCTCCGGAGATGTCATTAGTTCCTGGCATGTCATCTTTTTAACACCTCATGTCCATCACTGACACTCAACACAGTCCCAGTCTTCAGGTAAACACAGGAAACCATCAGTGCAGCCTCTCCCAGAGGGCACTGTGTTTCCAGGTCAAAAGGTCGCAGATAAACCCCTCCCTGTTGTAAATTTGACTGACACTGACACCAAACAAGCACCTCTGGGTGGCTCATGTGTCACTAAAGCATCATTCTGTTCCCTCTGGCATTCGGTGGCACCACAGCCATGATTCCCACATTCCTACGAGACCTAAGACTCGTAGGAAGCAAAGAAATGTGGGAAAGAATCTCAGCTGAATACATAAAAGCTGTTGCCCCGCCAACAAAGAGCCTGACAGCTGGGAGAGAAGGTCAGGCATCTTTATTCTACAGAAATGTAACTGGAAGAACAACAGCAAAGAATTGGCTACTGAATTAAAAATGTTGCACTTATTTAAAGATATTCTGGACAACAGTAATGTGTAAAAGGAAACTTTGCTGAATGACAAATGAACTTTGATGTAGTTGAAGGAGTGAATGTGGCAGTGACTTACAGGACTCTGAGGTGTTTGAGACCAGAGAAGTCTGCCTTGGTGATGACGGTCAGGTTGTTTCCGTTTAGATCACTGAAAAAAAAACCAAGATAACAGCAGATTATAGGACAGGAAGTAAACTGAACACAGAAGTCAATATCAGTACATTCAAATAATCAATGGCAGTGCAGATGCAAGATGGAACAGAGAAGGGTCTATGTTGTCCTAAATACAATGTAATCTTTAAGATGTTAACGTCTGTATGGCAATATTAAATGTCTAACTTAGCTTGAGCAGTTTATGTTTTTATTTGTACTGGGCATCTTCCATAATGAACACAATACGGCGCTG
Organism: Epinephelus moara; assembly: GCF_006386435.1. NCBI lineage: Eukaryota > Metazoa > Chordata > Actinopteri > Perciformes > Serranidae > Epinephelus > Epinephelus moara. The sequence goes on along the minus strand of NC_065510.1, from coordinate 1,221,649 downwards.
CACATGGACAGTAAGTCGACATTGATGCAGGCTTGCTGTTGGAGGGTTTTATAACCCACTTCCACTCCTCACTAGTTGGTTTGGGACAGCACTCATTGTGGCGGACCCTCCGCTTGAATGCAGAAACAGAGTGAATGTAAGTAGGGAGAGGGTGATTTGGGAAAGGCACTTGCAGTTCCAGTGTTAGGGCCATTTCATGGTCGACACACGCAATGCGAGGAAGCGACGCGAGCAACGCACTTCCTTTCATAGGCAACACATTAAACGCAAGTGACGCGGGCAACACTTGAAATGCAATACATCGCTCACGCAATAGGGGGTAGCAGAGTCACCGGTACAGTCCGGGTGATATTCATATTTGATAGTCAGATCAAAATGGCTACTGAAGGCATTCTGATGCTACTTTTGAATCGGCGGCAGCAAAAACATCAGGCAAAACGTAAGGATAGGCCTAGAAGGTGGTTCGTTCGTCCTCTGAATTGCAGCAGAGACTGGTTGACTTCTTCCACTTCTTGTGTGCACGTCCAAATTTGTCCCTCACGTTCTTCCAATCTTTTTTTACTGTTTCGATGCTCTTTCCCATTGCCATTGCTATCTCTTTCAAGCATTTTCTACTGCTATTTTATTAGAGTGCAGGAAACTAGAACTGTCATATAAATGGGGGTGTGCCCATACGAGTTCGCAAAGTTTTTCCTCCTCACCCGCCATATTTCATACCTGCTTCTTCTGTGAATAACAAAAAGTGGTTAATTTCAAGTACGTCGCTTGCATTATTACTCCTGCTGGCAATGCATGGTATTACACGCGTCGCTGCGCTGCATATCAAAAACACATTTTGAGAAGCAAGCACGCATCATGGCGGTCAATGCGTCTCGATGCGTCCCAATGCATTTGCATCGGTGTGCCTTTGCGTCGACTATGAAACGGCCCTTAAGTGAAGTAAAGATACTGTTATGTCAATGCAGTCTGGCTTGATAGAGAGCATAGATAAATTCACTTTAAGTTTAGTTCCTCTTCTGAAAGGGCTCTCTGTTTGGGAGGCACTGAGCTGGATGAATGAGACTTGGATGATACTGCACGGGTTGTGTAAGAGTTTGTAGACTAATGTTTTGATACAGATTGCTGTTGTTAAACATGGTCACCTAAGACCAATTTCTCTGTTTCAGGATTCTTCACTCACGTGAGGAATGTGAAAAAAAAAAAGAAGTTTTCTTCACAAATTCCACGTGACCCAGGGTGAGATATTGATATATGAATTAGGGATGGGCATTTTAAGTAATTTCCATATTTGAATACTCAAGTACTTGCAAAAAATCAAAAATCAAATGTGAGAATAGGGTCCAAAATGAACAACCAAGCAAAAATGTGAGGGAGGGTTTGGTTAGCCTAACTTTTTACCCAAGTTTAACGTTACATGGCTTGCACGTATATTTATTTGGCGACACATATCGAGACACTGATGATGTCTTTATGATGATGATTTTACACCTAATTTTTATAAGTTCCAGTTCATTAATGAACATATTATCGTACAGTACTAAATTGTTTGACTTTATATGTGTGAATACATTGCTGCTTGTATCTTTGAAGTTGTCCTTCGCCATTCTGCCTGTAACGTTAGATCAAGTGATGTCCGACTGTAAAAGTTGAATGTTATCTGCAGCTGCACAGATGTATCATGTTTGGAAAGATGGATGAATCCGTGCAGATACGTTTTTCTTTTACTAAGAAGAAAAAAAAGTGTGATTGTTCTATACATTCGACGAATACTGACATCTGAATTGAGAACTCAAGTACTCATGCCTAATACAAATGTTCATTTGGGGGTCAAGTATCACTTTAAGAGTGGGATTCTAGCAGCAACGTTGCCAGATGAACAGATATCAGCCTCAAGATCTAATTTATTCTGAAAATCCAATTTGATGATGATGCTTTTATGACTCATCAGCTGCTGTGGTCTGCAGCCAAAAAGTAAACTTCTGCCCTGATTCGTGACGCAAAGACGGCAGATTAAGCTCCAGTGGAACTTTCTACTCCACAAAAAGTAAGATCTTTCCCCGAGGACGCTTTCCATGAATTTATACTGTAAAAATATCCCTGTACTGTACAGCACATTGTTTCTGCTCTTTGATGTTATTCTCACTCAGTTTGCAGAGAAGAAAGTATTTTCAGTGGGAGGTCACTTTGAGGACAATCTACTTTTTTTTTTTTTTTTTACCGTAAATCCGCCAACGTCAGCTTAAAGTTGCAAGAAAACCAAGAAAACTGTCTCTCCCAGACTTTTTTTTTTCAGATGTACAGTATGAGATTCCTTCAAAGTTGTAACAGCTACTGTTTAACAAGAGTATCATGTTCCTCCTTCACTCACACGCTCTCTGTTTAAAATTTACTACTGTTGCACTCATTCCAAGTCACTCATGGTAGAGGCTACAGAAAGTTTCCAGCCATTTTGAATACACACTTTAAGTATAAACTGCTCTCAGTGTGTGTTATGTGATATTGTACTTAGGCAGGCCCTCTTTTCAACACAGTCGTAGAGGCTGCTCCTAGCGGGAGGGGTTTAACCCTATGACCTCATTGTCTACGTTGATTGACAGCTGTGAAGAAAGAGAGGGGATGATGTCACTCTTCCCACGAGGCTTTGTGGAAGGAGAGGTAAGCTGAACCCTGTGCACGTACCTGTATGTGTGTATGTGTGTGTGTTTGTGTGGAGTGTCGTGTTACTGTAGTACTGTAAAGGGTGGAGCAGAGTGTGACCTTGTCCTGTCCTGTATAACAGAGAAAGACAGAGTAAGATGGAGAGAGAGTGGATGTTGTGGTTTGGGTGTGTGAACCGGATCTATACTTCACCGATGGAAATGCAAAGAAAACACCTGGCAAAGAATAATGATAAGTTCATAATAGAAAATGAGCCCCACAAAAAATAAAGCGATTGTGGTCTCAGATTCAGCTTTCAAGAGTTTAGTTTCTCCTCCACGGAGTTAACAACAACTAAATAAATTTTTTTAGCTGCAACCAGAGGCTCTATAGCTTGCTCAGTCAGTCGGTCGGTCCACAAAAATTTCCCCACCCTATGATAGCTACAGTTTTAGGAGGCTGAAATTTGGCATGGAGGTCAAGGGCGTGTTTGAAGGTGTGTGCGTGTGTAGATGCCAATTGGCTAAAAAAGGGTGTGGCAATGTGAGTGGCTCTTCGCAAAAAGGGTGCATGACTTCAAAATGGATTCACAGAGTTTGCCCAAGGTTTTGCTGAGTAACTGTTTGTGCTAAAATGAAAAAAAGGGGCAGCACATGGATGCATTCAAGTATATGGTCGCAGTTATTACGAATTTGCGCTTGTCTTTCCTAAGGTCATGTATACATGTGTACATCCATCACTATTATCATTCCTCCTCTCCGTATTGAACTTTAAAACCAAGTCTGGCCAAGGTTAACTTGAGGCTCCAGCAGTCTGAGTTAGATAAGCTTCCAAATCTTCCAAAGTGATATTCTTTTTAGTACAACATCCCTCTTTTTGTTTCCCCAGTCAGTGTTTCCTTGCACAGCTGCTGTGGAAAGATAGGAACACAAGAGGGAATCTTGTACTAAAAAGACTATACACACTTTGTGTTGAAGCAAGTTTGGCCCAAACTCTGATTTTGCTAGAGCTGCAAGTAAAAATTATAGTGATAAACAAATAATTTCTCATTATTTTTTAAAATGTATGGTGCTGTATGTAACTCTGGAGGGAGATAGTTGATTATTGAGTCTCATTTGTAGGTTAACAAATATTGACGCTTTTGGTTGGTAGTCGGACCGAACCACCAACCCAAAGCATCAGTATTTGACGTCTGGGAATGAGAATCAACAATAAACTATGCTCATGATCATTTCCAAGAGCGATAGGTTGTAGTAGTTTTTATTCAAAGCTTTCCACCGTTGCGGAGTGTGCTGCTGACCCATCCTGGTAAGCTACTTCCACCACTGATTGGCGATACTGTATTTTGCAAACAGGAAATATTAAATTCTCACTATGCACACAGCCAGTCCTCTGAAAGAATGCGGGATGCACTGAGGATACACAACATATGTAAGCGAAAATGCTGCTAAAAGCAGGTATGTCAGGTATATCAGCACCCAAACTACAATACTAAAAACTAAATCCTAATGAAAACAATCTCAATATCTTCAACTTCACCATCTCCTCCCTCTTTCTGAGGACTCAGCAGGATTGGGAAGTAAAGTAGTACTAGCAGAGATATTGGATAAAGCGAGATACCCCACTCAGCTCACTTCCTAATGCAGTGACATCAGCGGGGGGGGGGGGGGGGGGTTGAGGGACAACAGGCTCTGATTGGAGGGAGAGCTAACCACGCCCACTTAGGAGACAGGAAGACTAACTGTTTTCTTAACACTGGATAACCCTATGGTGGGGTATCTCCCTTCATCCAATATCTCTGGTACTAGTCCATACCCACTGAGTACAGCATACCATACCATGACTTAGTCATACCAAAAATTAGGAAAAAAAAACCCCAAAACATTTGGCCCAGCAATCGGTCGCATTTTAGCCATTTTGAAGCATTTTTCTGTTGTTATAGCGCCACCCAGTTGCCAATTAGAGTTTAATTTCTCCAGTCACCTTGAGGCGTCCTGTTCTACATATCTACCAAGTTTAGTAAAAATCCATATGGCTGTTAGGCCTAGATAAGAAATGAGCTCTCTAGCGCCCCCATTTTATTTGATGGGGTCAATAATGGAGGGGTCCCCTCAGATTATGTGTGGTCATATGCCTACAAAGTTGCGTGGTGATGGGTGAAACCCTTGAGATGTTATACACCTTTATGTGATGAGCCACGCCCTCCGCAATATTCATTGCCTTATAGAAGCTCAGTTTTAGTAAGTTTTCCAACTTTTGCCAAGAGGGAACTTTAGATATTGGTCCCTAGATTATGTTCACCCAGTTTCATGCAGATCGCTCAAACTTCCTAGGAAGAGATCCATTTGAAGTGTTTTTCAAAAAATTCAAAATGGCGGAAAATCTATATAAGCGGAAGTTATGGGTTCTTGAGGCAAATGTGTTCCTCATGAGGAGAGGCATCTCTGTGCAAAGTTTCATGTCTCTACGACATACGGGGCATGAGATATGCCCATTCAAAGTTTGCAATTTCAATCGGTTGCTATAGCGCCCCCCTTTGGCCATTTGATGTAATATTGCTTCATTCGCATCCTCCCATGACCCTCTACCACTGTGCCAAATTTCACATGGATTGAAATTTGATGAAGTCAGTGAGGAGAAAAACGTGGAACAGACACACACACAGACACACACAGACAGAGTTTTCGTCATTATATAGTAAGATAAAAAGCAGGACTCCAGTGATGCACAAAAATAAGTTTCATTCTTCTCTGCAGCGAATTGGTGCAGTTACAACTTCTGCCTCCTGTCAATGATGCATTGACAATGGACGGACAATATTGTTGGGTTTTAGCCAAAAAAACTGGTAGAAAGTCATGGCACTTTGTGTTGCTTCGGCACAAACAGCTGAAGCTGCTAAAGAAAGCACAGCCACACTCTCCATTAAGTAATTGCTCTGCACAATGTCACAAAAGCTGATACAGCAGATTGCTGCACTACAGTGAAGACTATGACATTAGGAGGTGGAGAATGTTTAAAGGTAAAATAATCACATCCCACTGGAAGAAAATAATATTTTGCGGGGTCTTACAGTCTGAAAATGGAGGAGGAGGTGGTTCTGAGAAACTGGGGGGAAAGCAGAAGCAGGGGATTGGCTGGGACAGAGGGAGGGAAGGATGGATGTAGACAGGTCGTGGCGGGGGGTCCAGAATCACTCCCTGAGTGTGTGTGAAATTACCCTGACAGTTAGATCGCACAGGCAAAACAATCATGAGGAGGGAGAGAGATGTACAGCAAGCAATGATTGTACTGCCATACGATGTAAAAGCATGTATAGATGCTGAGATGGACACCAAGTCTGGACACATTAGCTGCTAATTACAAAATTCTCATAAGGTTTATATTTGGGGTATAAGGACGAGCAGAGACACGAGGGAAGAGATGAACACAAACACAGCCCTGATGAGGCGTGGTTAATCAAGTTTTGTGCAGCATGGCGGGGTCAGGGGTCAGCTGAGCGACAGACTCCCCTCGAGTGGCGACTCTGCCAAACAATAGCTCATTAAAGCAGAACGCGTCTCACACACACACACACACACACACACACATACACAACCACAGCCTTAGTGGGCAGTGAGGCAGTTGATACGCTCAGCTCTGCTCTCCACTGTTAGATCTGACATGCAAGGAGAGCAGGACGAGGGCGACGGAGTAAGATGATGAAATACGTGGTATGGTTTGAGAGGAAGAAAAATAGATTAAAGACGTACAGTGATTAAAGGCACTGATCCTCAAGTAGAGCTGGTTATCACCCCTTAATGATTCTTGAGTGCCAGCAGAAATTTGTCAGAGGAGTTGAGTATCAACATCTGTCGAGTATCAGAAGATTTCTGATCTAAATCCTTGTTTATGTTAAGATGCCATTAAACACCGATGCCTTGAAAAATTTTGCAGATTTTTCTCAATGAAAAAGATTTGTATTTGTATAAACACTTGTTTGCAGTCCTCAGCCTAAGGTACATACATCCCTTTCCTATATAAACTTGCCTTGACTCAGTATGACTTGGCGCGTCAGCCCAGCGCGGCACAGATTTGCATCTCCATACAACAGGGCTACCCGCTTGAAGGTATGTCTTTAACTAATGATGCGCTTGTCTTGAGTCAATGACATTTAAAAGCACACCCTTTTTAGCGCCGTTTACCACTGTACTGTGCAACGGTTGTTGGTAGAGAGTTACTTATCATCATGGATTTTCCGGCTGTTGTTACGATTTTGCTCGGCAGTTGAAACTTATGAAGTTGAAGCTAAGTCTTGCCATAGCAGCAGAGGCTATTTAAACATGTCGCTGAATCGTCTCTAAATAATGACAAAGCCCATCTGATGTCACCACCACCCACTTCAAGGTGGTCTGACAAGCTTTTAGCCGACTTCTGAGATGGCCCATCTTGGGCATGACTCTGCAAAACTTGGCACATTTAAACTAGTAATGCAAATCAACGTGGTTTCACTCAGCGTGGCTAACAATGCCAACGAAAAAGCCATATGATAGTCCCTCCAGGATGTTGCAATGTTGGATTCGCAACATTCATTCATTTTCTGGAACCGCTTATCCTGTCGGGGGTCATGGGAGGGCTGGAGCCTATCCCAGCTGACACTGGGTGAGAGGCAGGGTACACCCTAGACCATTCACGCTCACTATCACACCTATGGAAAATTTAGAGTCACCAGTTAACCTGCATGTCTTTGGACTGTGGGAGGAAGCCGGAGTTACCGAAGAAAACCCACGCTGACATGGGGAGAACTCCACACAGAGAGGCTACCCCTCCCTGGAGTTTGAACCTGGAACCCTCTTGCTGTGAGGCGACAATGCTAACCACTGTGCCACACAACAGTTAATGCTAATTCAGCCAATCCCTGTGAATTCTGCGCAACCTTCCAATTTCGTCCAATCACCGCAATTTTTAAGAAAATTTGACGATCACAAATAGATTCTAATTCTGTGGGAAACAATGAATGCTCATAATAATAAGCTCCAAATCTGAGACAGCATTGCAACTATTTTTGCAATTTCCGCAACTTGAATTGCAATTTTTTTTAGAGAGGCTGCCATAAATGAGGTATTTCAGGCCGCAACAATCCCAAAAACCTTCTGCAAAATCCTGGATGGACTGATGGACTTAAGTATAACCAGCCTGGTGCAGACAGAAGGTTGGTTACAGTGCAAGTCGCAGAAAGTTAAATAAACCAGGTATGAGCCTCTTCCCATCTTTTTGTTGTATATGTGGAACATATAACCCAGTTCTTCCATATCCCTGTATTCTGATTGGGTATAATGGGCACATTTCTAATCTAAAAATAAAAATGAAATCTTTAAAAAATATCTACGCCTACATAGGATTGTAACTTCAAAGAAACCAAAAAGGAAATATAATACGTGTCTTCAAAGCGGTCAAAAATAAAGGCCCAAATATCAGCACACAATATTGGCCGTTGACCGCCTCCATCCATATCTGCTTTTAAAAATCATCACACTTAGAGAAGCAGTGCAGTAGGATACATTTGATAGCATCCATGTGGCCAATCGATGCAAATGGCTCATTTTAATCTGCTAATCAATTGAGCATGATACAGGATTGTGGGATGCTGAGACGAGTCAAGTATCAAAATACATACACACACGTAGCATCATCCTTTCCACACAACCACAGTACAGAGCAGTAATAAACAGTCTCAACTCGTCTGAATAGACGAATATAGAAACCCAACACTTTTCTTTGCTTACTACACAGCGATCCAGTTCAATCTGAAACCTTCATGTAATGCATCAAGTGCATTTGTTTTGTTGACTTCCACCCTGTGCGGCTACAACAAATGGCCCAAGAACTGGCTTGTTTTAATGAACAGAGTTTGGAAATTGAAAACAAATCAAATTCAAGTGCTTGCAAATTCAGTCAGTTTCAGTTTAGGACTGTTTGGCGTCAGCTTTTTTTATTTCTGGTCGTCATTAGTGTACACAACTGGCTACCAGATGTCAACACATGTCTGCCAGTGGTCATACAGATCACAAATGCACTTCGGTTTTTGTTTTGTTTTTTAGTGCAGATTGAGGAATTTAATTCACAATTAAACTTGGGATTCCTTAAGATAAGATAGGAAGTCTGAGAGGGGATAGAACACAGCCTTTAGTTAAGGAATTGCTTCTGTAAGAGGAAGAAAGGACTCTTCCAATCTTTGAAAGAGGTTGGTTTCTGTAGTTGGTTTGGATTCGGTCCTGACAAGACCACAATGCAGGTCTGGTGAAAGTAGACTGATCCATGACCCTAATCACATTAAGATCTTGGTTAGTTAAATCCAGCTTTCAAAGGGCAGGAATCTCAAACAAAGTCAAACAAACCAGAGGGCAGAAATCAATTGAGACCATGCTGACTGCTCCAAATGATCATTTGTATACCAGTTACATACTGCGTGCCATGTTTTTTTCTTGCATGCCACTTGCAAGCATTCTGCAGGTATGATTGGGGGTGGCGATCAGTGCTGGGCAGTAACGCGTTACACTAATGATATTATTTTTTTCCAGTAACCAGTAATGCAGCTAACTACGAATGAATTACTCCAAAAACAAGCAACTTGTTTCAACGTTACTTTTGTTATCACAACATTAATGACTTGAAATACAACGGTCACATCAGCTGACTCATTTTAGTAATCGTAAAATTACTTTATTATTCACGTCATGAAGCAGCAAGCTACATGAAAACGCTTACCTTAGCGGCTGAAAATATTCCTATTACTTTGATTTTGTTTGAAGGAAAGATGACAAGAACACTGTTGCTGCAGGTAGTCGGACTAAAACTCTTTCCACTGCGAAAAACACCCTCAAACCTCTGGTCTGAAACACCTTGGCTACTACGACAGACAACACAACAGCGCGAAGCTCCTTGAAATATACCCCACTAAAGGTAAGCCCTCTGTGGCCGCAGAGGTCGGCTGTAGCCCTACACTGGCTAAACAAACAAAACTGGATTTTAATCATGGACAGTTGCAGCTACAAAGAAGAGAGCGTGTGGTTTGATATGTGGTGGATGAAATCTTGCTTCATGAGTGACTCCCCATCTCGCGGGCAGAGCCTCAGGAAAATACCGGTCACAGGCAACTGAAGACCCCCAGGTACACAGAAGCTATCTAGCCTTAGCTACACTTAACGGTGATTACCCTGACGTTCACACTGTGGCACACACCTCAGTTTTGGGGAGACACACAATTACCAATTTTATGGAGTGTAATGGAAAAGTAATTTTACACAACTCAGGCAGTGTAATCCAAGTCTCAATTCTCCAGTCGTATGCTCAGACCTTCCCAAACACATGCATTTTTGCTTAAACATTATGATTTAAAACACATCAGTACGAACACACTTTGTGTTTGAATTCTGCTCAAGCAGAGCTCATGTACAGGGTGCACCAATTGTAGGCGAAGTGTTTCAAATTGTAACATTGCATGTGTTTGGGAAGTACTGAGCGTATGACTGGATATATGAAGCTTGGATTATACTGCCATGAGTTGTGTAAGAGGTTGTAAATGGCTGCTTTCATATAGTTTTGCTGTTGTTAAACGTGGTCCCTGATGACTTCGATTCATGAAGAATGTTCGCCTTATTTGGATTTTCTGTTCATCGTGGAAGCATGGGAGAAAAACAAAGTTTTCTTCATATATTCAAAGTAAGACACAATGAGTAATTGATATACAAATGGTCATTTTGCAGATGAAGTATACTTATTCAGAGCACTTTGTTGCAACCCTGGGGTGGTTCCTGTCTTTGTTTGGTCATATGAGAATAGAGCAATCAGTACAAGATGTGACCGAGCAGGAGGTTTCTCAGGACCTTTCCAACCAGCCCTGGAGTGCTTCATTTGGACCAAGATCTGACCATGACTAATATCCCTCCCAGACACTTCGTAAATGAGCCAAAGAGTAGCAGCAAATATTCTGCTGCTCTGAACACAGTCATTTCCTGACCAGGAAAGAAAACTACTGAAATCTGCTGCGTGAAATATTACCAAGTCAACACAAGACTGCACTGCAGATGTAAAAGCAATCTTAGTTTTCACCATCACCTCCCCTCTCCTCCTTCCCTCTACAACACCTCTTTCATATCATCATCCTTCCCTCTTTCACTTCCCCACTTCTCCTCTTTCATGTTCACCTCCTCCTCTTTCTCCTCTTCCTCTGACAGCCTTAAACAACTATTCCTCCCTGTTCCTCCTCCTCCTCTTTCTTGTCCTTCTCCTCCCTTCTCCTGTTCACTCTGCTCATTACATCTTTCTCCCCAGATGCAGCACAGTGGATGTGACTTATATTAGTGACCACACACACACACACGCACACACACATATTCAGGTCTAATGACACTTCATTAGCGGCATCTTTCCCACTGAGGGGCTGCGGGGGAAATGGTAAGATGATTATAAGAGATGGACAGAGAAAGAGACAGAGGGAGACGCTGAGGTGGCAGTCATTGCTAATGAAATTGAGAAACGAGGTGTGTGTGTGTGTGAGAGAGACACTAGGAAGGGAGGACTGAGAAGTGATACTGAAACAGAAGACAATAATTCAGCTACTGGCATAAAAAATTAGCTACTTTACAACTACTCCATATTTAAATGTATTCAACTTCATAACAGCTGGTGTCTTCCCACTGACACCTGGTGGAATCTAGGACCACTGTAAGTTTCCATTCAATCCTCAGAGCCTCACAGCACTGAAAAAACACATTTGAAAATCTAACATCAACATGTGTTTACAGAGACAATGTCCAGGTTACTCAGGGCCCTGACACAATAAGGTGACGATCGGCCGTCGGTAAATGTCGGGCATCTGGTGCTCTGGTTTTGCAGTGTCCCACAGTGTTGGCACTAGTCAGCCCTTGTTGGTTATTTTTTGTTTAATTCAGCATGATGAATTGCTGGTGGAGCCCGTCGGTGAGAGAAATCCCCTTGATTGGCAGTTCAGCTCAGTGCTCGAGAAGATAAACAAAAGTGAGGAAAGCAAACACACCACTAAAGTCAAGAGGGCGTGAGATCGAAACACACTTGTTATATTAGCAAGATTATTTTTTTAGCCATTGAGCTCTTTAGTAGAAACATTTCAGAATCGTTTGTGTTATTTTTCGGAGACACACAGTAAATGTGATTTTGTTCTTTCAACACTGGGTTGTGTCGTTACTGATGCTAACTGGTTAACTCCCACCTTGAATCTGTCCTGCTGGTTTCATGTTACCCTTTTTGAGTGACGAATACAGACTACCGCCGCCTGCTGCTATGGAGCGTTATTTCCTTTCACACAGGTGCAGAATATACGTGCTAGTTGGACATTGGCTGTAGTCTTTGCTGTGTGTTCAAGTGCAAATCTTTGGCCGAGACACAGGTGATGTGAGGCAACGTAAATGTCGGCCCTTGTTGCCACTAGTTCTTTGACGTCCATTTGATGCGTCTGGGTCTTCAGGATAAACCACAGACCTAACCGTGCCCAATGTAAAATTTTCTCAGTGAGGTCTGTGGATCATCATGAATTACCTGGACACTGTTTCAGGAAGTCATGTTTCTGAAGAGATATCCAAATAGGGTTTTTAGTGCTTTAGCCATTAAAATAAACAGGTTAGGCCATTTGTTCATTGCAGTCATCACCTGCAAGGCCAGAAATCTTCTGCAATTACAGATCTCGACAGTTATTCTGAATTAAAGGCGCTGTATGTAAGAATGTGGCCAAAACGGTTACTGCACTCAAATTCAAAATACTGCCGCGAGTCGTGTCCGCCCCCCCTCCCCTACAGATTCGAGGTCGCTGGACAGCGGCACGCTGGAGACTGATTTGTTTGCCCACGGGCGGCTGCCGTGGCAGGGCCACATCGCCGCGTCCTTGATCTTCCGTTTTCCAGCAGATCGTTCGAGCAAGTCCAGCTTCTCTGCTGCTAACGCTGCTGCCGGGATACAGCTGAGGAGAAGCCGGCTGCTAATGCTATGTACTGGGACACTGCTAATGCTGCTTGCCGTGCTGCTGTAGCTCAGTCGTAACTGTAACTGATGCTGAGACTCTACTGACTGCGTGACTGGTAGACGGCGGTGGGTGGCGCAACAGGCCAAAACACAAATTCAAAACATAAACATGATTTGCGGACCGTAAAATATTTTTTTAAATGCGAATATTCTGGCTGTACTATTGTTGTCGGTGAGATCAGTATGTTATATGAACATTATTCCTTAGTCTCTGTGACATATTAGGAGGATTTTACGACCGTTTGCTTTAGATTTCTTACATATAGCTCCTTTAAATGATTTAAGAAGCTCAGACTTGTACTTCTTGACTTCAGTTCATCACAAAATTAGGATGATATTGTGAGTACTTCATAACTGGAGCAGAGTTTGGTTTGTTAGTTCTCACTCTCAGCTTAAAAGCTGAAAAAAGAAAGATGACCACAAGAACACATTTAAGTCTAGCATATGCTCAGAAAGACTATTCATTCAAAGTGATCACATATGCATGGGGAACGAATCTTTATAGAACGGTTCGTATGATATCCTACGAATCAGCGCCCCAAGAATTATGTTATATCTGTAATGAAAGGATTAACGTAAAGTTAGAGAGGTTAAGTTTAGGAAAGTAAACATGCTGGGGATGTTCCTTAAAATGACTCAAATTTCACTTCACTTTTACACAGTTCTAAACACATGCCAGTGCACTGATTAGGTGATCGCAGCCTTCCAAAATACATGGGTTATGCACAAATTACTGTCTCATATTACGTGGGATATATATGAATTTAGATGCATTATTTTTCGTAGGAAAACGTGTGGACAGTTAATGAGAACAGCCTCTAATGAGACCTTCCTGATCCCCATGAGGTCAACGATTAAATTCTGGGGTTGAGGATATTTTTGGTAAAGGTTAGGTTTAAGGTGTAAAGCGTAGGATTTGTCCACTGCAGTTTGTAAACACAACATTCAAAGCTGGCCCCTCCTCCCCAGCTAAACGACACGATGATGACAATAAAAGAGCTTTGTTCACTTAGCATTTCGCCTCACTGTATTTGCATCTCTTCTGCACTGTGTCCACCATTTTCGTAGCTTCCTCTTGGATGTGAGCTTATGATCTGGCACCTGGTTGCTACCTTTTTATAAGGTCTATCCTTCACACTCTGTACACAGTTATTGACTGGGGCCCAAAAGCTGACACCCAGGGACTTTTTTAAGGGAAATCCTACTCATTCTGCCTTTAACTCTCTGGTGCATTAATGTTAAGTCAATGCAATGTCCTCATAAGTGAACAAGTTTGCCCTGTGTGTGTGTGTATTTGTGCTTAACCTTCTCACACTCAATTAGTTGCCTCACTGGCAGTTCCACGTAATGGCACGCACACACACAAATACTTTGGAACACACACATACACACATAGCTTGATTAATATTTTTGTCAATGAATCATGCCCAATTTATATAATGAGGCATCCAGAAACAGAAATAAACAGAGACAGTGTGTTTTTTCAATTGCTTTCAATTTGCTGTGTGCAGCTCTGACGCTCGCTGGTTCAGCTGTTTATGTTTGAGTTGTGGGTATCCAGGAACTCGGCACTGATGGCGCACACACACACACACACACACACACACACACACACACCTCTCTCTACCTCAGATACACAAAATAAAACATGAAAGCCCGACACAGACCTCGACCTGCACTTTCTCACAGTCTGCCCTTTCACGTACAAACAAAAGCTGACAGAGTTCATTTAAAGATTTCCTCTTCCCGATTTTGTGTTGAGTTCATTTAGGGTCAGACAATAAGATCTAAGACTGGGAGATGCTTTAGTATCAAACTCACCTGTGGAAAAGTTTTTGTTTGGCTGCTTACTCACACCAGAAACTTTGATTTGTGCATGATTAATCAAGCAACAATACTGAATTAATATGCTGTTTTTTTCACAAAACAAATAGCCATTATGTAGAATCAAACTTGAAAGTATTTTTAAAAGCCTGGAGTGTCTTAAATATAATATTTGTTTATTGAGGACTGAATGAACAGATTGGGGTCTGAAACTTTAACTTAAAACTCTGAAATTTTACTTTTTCTAGCAGGGAAGAGTTTTGCCCTTTTAAATTCCATGTAACTTGAAAAAAAAAAAAGAACATCCAGAAGAGCACACTAGTTCAAATCTTTACGCACATAATCTAGTCTTCTTTTTACATTATTAACAGTGTTACTGCTACCCAAAGGGTTGTACAAAACTCTGCAGAACATTTTAAAAGATATAATTTCCAGTGTAAATAACAAGTACTAGCGGTAGTTACAGTAGTAGGGGTAGTCTTTTAAAGTTTGAAAAATGAGGGTAAATTACCACACTAGTTGTCCTGCTTCTACAGCTAACGCGGAAGTTAGCATCGTCTGGATTCCCTCATCAAAAAACCTATGAGATTTTTCCATTGGGTTTTACTTTACTGCAGAAAATAAGCTCTGTGGCAGCCTGATAATCTTTACAAATTAATACCAGTTTTATGATTATTGAAGCACAAATGAAATCGCCAGGAGTAAAAACTAACGTCAGGGTATAAATCAACTACACCACGGTCACATGACTTAACATTGCCACCACAATGAAGCTGTAAAGCTGTGGCTGATGTGATGACATTCTGTAGTCCCATTTAGCTACTCATTAGCAACTGCCTTTTTTACGACACAGAGAAGCTTCAAAATTCACGAGTGGGGGATTTAAACGTGAAAATCTCTTGAGCTTGTGTTAACCACAGACCTTGTTTCAGACATCTTACCAAAAACCCACCCAAAAACAAAACAAAACACTGACTTCAAGACGAGGGAACTGTAAGAGCAAAAATGCTAACCCATTTCCACGTTTTAAGACTCATTCCAGCACCACTGCTAAGTGAGGACCCAGCTTACTGTAAACTGCACAGCATGCCACAGTGGAATAAATACAATACCACTTTTGGATACATCAATATATCGACACAAAAGGCCAAGTAATTATCAAGTTTTTAGAAAAACTAAGCAGTGCAACTGCTAAAGAGGCACAGTATCAGTGTCTAACTGATTTTTTGCTTATTTTTGAGGGACCACTGTGCAATATCAGCAGCTCTATATTTTGGGAATATTTTTACAAAGCTGTCCTCGCTCCTTGTTTATTGTAAACTTTAGTTTAGAGTGTCCTCTTGGAGCAGGAAATAAATAATTTTTTTGATGAGTGGCATCATAAGATCATAAAATGACTGCTAAGTAATTGGAAAAACCATTGGCCAGAGGTCCACTCTTCTCTCTAATACCAGTGCATACACTCATGAACATGTCTTCACAGATTTCCTCCCACTCTCTCTTTCTCACACACTTTCCTCTTTTCTCGGCTCAAATAACCATGCTCATCAGGGCCCAAAGGGGCTTCCATTTTTCAGCGTTGCCATGACAATCCAACGAGGAGGGGGTGTTTAGTTTGACTGGTGCAGTCACCTTGATAAATGACCCTCTTATTGCTGCCTGTCTCCCAGGGAATACTGTACACACACTCTGTCTCTCACACACACACATACCACTAACTCTCTCTCCCCCAGTGGCTAGCTGTCCAGCTGACACACACACTCAGATCACTTTACATGCTAATTGGGCGACAAGCCCTTTAACAAATAGCTATTTAATGAGTTACTCCTCTCCACTGCAGGGCAGAGCCTGTCTGAGTCTACAGGATGGTAGACTGCTGGAGCTCTGGGAGGAGGAAGCCATTCAGAGGTCACACAGGCTGTGTTTACATGCATGGAGTAACCAGTCATAGGTCATTCTCTGGTGCATGTAAAGGGTCAGTTCACACAAATCACAATAATATATGTGAATAATTTGAGATAATTGTCTGATTTTTATCACAATCTCAATATAATGAAGTCAAATGAAGCAAAGCACTAAAAAACTTTCCAGGAGCAACGTCTCTGTTATGCTGGATGGTTCACAGATCTCGCTATGAGTTTACATTGGAAGTTATTTTTGCCGAAGGCATAGTCCCTCTGAAAACTGCTGAACAGTGTGTTCTGTAGATTATCCAGAGGACCAGAGACCTTGTTTCTGGAAAAACACTCTGCTGTTCAATATTTCAATGTGATTTTTCACTGTTTCCATCCATCAATCCATCCAGACTGATATGAATTTTATTTCTGTTCATCAAGTACAGAGAGAGAACATGCTTTGACCATCTGAGGAGAGAACAGGGGTCTCACATAAGCTTCCAACAGACTGAGATTTTAGCAATCTTATAAATTTTGTCCAAGCTACAGCATGGGACATGGATCTAATAAACTCGGGGACAACATCTAATTTGATGTATGCAGACTGTATGATGACAATGCCTACTGAAACACGGGCAATGACGTAAGAATAAAACGCCATCAGCGTGTGTCATCCATCAGCGTCACTAAAGTGGAAAGAGAAAAATGAAAACAAACATGAATCGAGCCCTTGCTATAGTGACATTTATGTGTGTCGATAAAGTCTGAAGAAGAGGAGGAGAAAGTGGACGCAGTCATGGCTGTGGAAAGAGGCCAACTTGGTATGCCAATTTTGCAATGAGAAAAAATGTGCAGAAATTAAAATATAAAGCAACACACTGGGGTTTTCTGCACATTCTGGCATTCGATTCGAACTGTCTTCTTGTTACTCTAACATGTACAAAACAGGTTTCTGATTTGATGCCACAAGGGCTGGGCTTTATATTGAGCGATTTAGAGAAATGGTAGTTTTTTTGTTTTTACTGATTTGAGTACCTCATGTAACTGGTTAAGAATGTGCAGATTTACTTGTTTTTCATTATTCCCTGGGTTTCATATTAACATTACTGAAGTACAACACTCTCTAACAATGGACCAAAGTAGCCTAATTACAGGTGTGATCCTGTGATAATGCCGGGTCACTGTGTCAGCGTCTTGACACACCAAGCCGACGGTCGGCCGTTGACCAAAGTCGGGCCGTTGGTGAGCGTCTGTCGCCCTAGTTTTTGTGGTGTGTCCTGCGCCGTCTGCGGCACTTCGCCGTCAAAGTCAGTGGCTTTTCGGCCAATTGAGCATGTTGAATCGGCAGCGGAGCTTGTCAGTGAGAGAGATCACTCTGATTGGCTGTTCAGGTTTTATTTCCTCGCCCCTGTGGCGAGTGAATCTGCCTGTAGTGAAACCGGGGCTAACCAGTGCTTCCTCCTCAGGCTCCACTTCACTCAGCTGCCTCACAGACCCGCTGCTTCTTCCCACTTTAACCTGAATAACAAACTGAAGCTAGCTGGGAGCGGCTAGCGGAGCGTTAGCCACAGCATGACTGGAGGGAAGCACAGCCAGTTAGCCTCCGCTAGTCTCTGAGCTAGCCCCGGCTCTCCGTTTGGATCCAACCGGAGCACCGAGCCCTGGTTTGTTATTCAGGTTAAAGTGGGAAGAAGCAGCGGGTTTATCGGGCAGCTGAGTGAAGTGGAGCCTGCAGAGGAAACACTGGGACCGTCTGGATGTAATAGCCCGTGCAGGTGCTGCGGTGCTCGGCTGCACAGATAGGAAACCCCTCGGCTGACAGGATGTACCACTCTCTCACTCCGCTATCTCTCACGCAGGCGCAAAACGTACGTGCTACTTGGCCGTCGGATGTAGTCCGTGTAGTGTGTTCAAATGCAACTGACACAGGGCAACGTGAGGCGACGCAACAGTTGGCTTTCATCGCCACTAGTTCTTTGATGTTGGTTTGGTGTGTCCGCACCTTTAAATTCCTGACGTGATTTGTTGAAAGACATGCAAGACGGCACGTTGTACCAGAGGCCAACCATTGCTTGTGATCTGCAACAACCTGTGTGATGTGCACAATGCGAAGGTAAACCAACAGGAGGGGCCGAACTAGGCAAGACAATTTGGACTCGAAAGTCTTTCGATTTGGGCCTTGAACTATGTCCTAAACATAGACTCAGCTGTTTCTGGGGATAAAGTGACAAATGGCTGTGCCAGACATTGATTTTTTGCCCGATGCTGGTCTGATCCCACACTTGTTGGATCGGGCCAGTATCAGGCTGAAAAGGATCCTGGTGCAAAAAGTCAAACATTATGATTTAGTTTTACCTTTCAGAACAAATTACATCTTTCTGCTCCACTATACGAAACTGTACCCACATTTATGCTGATGGTACTTATGTCAGCAGGTGATACAATAGATGCTCAGTTTTTCCACTCTGTCAGTTAGAATTACTTAATACAGCAAAAAACCTTTAGCAGAAGAACAGTTAGCATCAGCGATATAAAAAAGACAAACGAGCAAGTGGGTCTGCAGGCTCAGAGTTTTTTCCAGGCCATTTCTCTTTGACCAGGGGGCCCGAGCCCTCATCCCCGATCATAAAGCTATCAGCCTCAGAGGGGAAAACATCCTCCACGCTACAGTAAACCAGAGAGGAGGAAGGATAATGTATCTCTGCTGGCACCCCTGACAATCATCAATTATTCACACACAGGCACTCTAGAACCTGAAATAAACACACACACACTCACAATGTACAAACACATACATGTTCCTCCTGCACTGAGAGAACCATACAGTACATACACTTTGACAAGGAGAGGAACAGATGGAGTGTTTCCTTATTTATATACATACAGTAAATGCTGCGATGTTCATTAAGTTTTTTTAGGTTACTAGATTAGATTTTCTAAGGGAAAAACTCCAATACAAATCTTAAGATATGATACTAATACTAAATATTTCAGTCAGTTGTTGTAGAGTTTTACAGCAGTGGGAGTCCATCAGAATCAAACGGTGAGGGTAATTTCTAGAGACGCTGACATGCACCAACATCAAGCTATCACCAAGAGAAATTCACCACAGAACAGGCAGAGGGACAAATTCAGACACTAACCGTGTCATCAGCAGACCACAATGCACTGCATGAAAATTTGGTGTGTTCATGCTGCTTCTCTGGCAGCCACAGGCACTCACAAGGTAGGTTGGAAATAACAGCTGGTGCGTGCACGCACTTATACGAACTACGAGCTCTTTCCCGTGTGCGAGATGCACGATTCATAGAGGTTTCATCAAAATAAGATCAGTAGGTTAGCAATGAGAGGATTTCAAAGTTTGAAATAGGGACTTTTAATTATAGCGACGTGTCATTCCTCAAAAGCGGCGTGAAAATTGGGTCTGCAATGTCTGAGAATACAGTGTAAAGTAGTTTATTGGCTCAATAAGTTGGCTTTTAAGTGATGCAACGATCACAATTTTTTAAATGTTGGAACACAAAGACAACTTAAGCTATATGAATTCTGTCAGTGATGGCTTCAGTGAGTTGACAGTCTCAAATGTAAAGCTGAAAATATTAATATAGTGAGGTTTATCAGAAAGACACTTTCAAAATAGACTTGTCTTACAGGAACAGAAGCAGATTAAGAGGAACACCATACAAAACTAATAAGAGATTATATTACATTTCTCTGAATGTTGTGCAGTTATACTGTACAAGCTGAAACAAGATACAGAGCAGAGTGACACAAGAGCAGGGGGAGAGAAGGAGATGATTTTCCTCTAATAGCTGATGAGGAATTTGTTCAGTGCATGAAATATGTGGACTGTTAAAAGATGGGGATTCCAAGAAAATTACAGAAATAATAATCGTCTATTTGCAACAGGGAACTATTGCATGAAAGAGCAATGATGCCGCAGACCAGCACTCTGAATCCTGGGAGTCAAGTGTAGAGTCAGAGTGTGTGCTCGTGTGTACGTGCATGTTTGTGTGTGTAATTTGAAGTTAACCAGACTACCGGTAAAGAGAGCTGGAAGGAGCATGAAAAGAGGAGGCACTGTAACAAACCAGGGATGACACACAAACATGTACAAATACACACACAAAGACACTATGAAATATCTGCACACAGATGATAATGCACTGATAATGAAATCAACCACTGCATACTCATTTTCATCTACTGTACACAAACATGAACCTCCCTCTCTCCTCTCTCTTCCTGTTACTCACACACAAGTTTTACACACATCCATCAGATACATGCATGTTTATTGACACTTGTGAGGACCTTCACACTGTGCCCTATAAACCAAACCTAAACCTAAAACCTGGTCTCAACTATAAACCCAGATTTGAATAGTTCCCTTAAGTGAGGAGCAGTAAAATGCCATCACTTTGAAGGATTTCCCTCATCTATCCACCTGCAAGCATGAGGACCTCAGAAGTACAGAAAAATATGAACACACACGTGGTTGGTGCATGACTACTCACAGCCTCTCAGTCCCTCTGGGGATGTTTCTGGGTATGGAGTGGATCCCCAGGCCATGGCAGTCCACCGTGTTCCCCAGGCAGCTGCAGGGAGCGGGACACGCCTCCACACCTCCTCGTCCTGCCACCAGCGCCAGGATGCCCCACGCCAGCATCGTCCGCAGCCCAGATCGAAGAGCCCGGCCCGGGGCCACTGCCAATGCCGCCGTCCCACAGCCTCCTGACCCAGCTCCATCCCTGCTTCTCCCAGCAGGCATCCTACTGTCCTGCAGCACTCCACCACACTGCAGAAACCAGTCGACAGATCCTATCCCCTCCCAGGGATGACTGACCACCAACACCAGCAGCAGTGCAACCCCCTCCAAAAGTGGACGAAAATGCTTAAAGTACAATGAGTAAAATGCTTAAAGAGGCTGAGACAGACAGCAGCACAGCCAGGTGAAGTTCAGCTTGGACTGAGCGGCTGCCACTTGATGCCAAAGTGGCCTTTCAGAGAGAGAAAGATAGAGGGGGAAAAAAGACAAGTATATCCTCTTCTTCTTCTTGTCCCCGGCTTTAGAGCTCCTTCCAATTGGCTTCTCTTCTTCTACTCTCCTGTGTGTTCTCTGCTCTCCCTCTCTCTCTCTCGTGCAGCCGTACAGTGTGTTTGCCTCTCCCCTCCACTTTTCATTGAGTCATTGTGCACTGAACAGTGAGCCACTAGAAAAAAAAGAAAAGGGGGGGACTCCCTCACTCCCTCTATCTCACACACACACAGAGCAATCATCCATCAAAAGCTTTTACAAATAACAGCACCAAGACTCCTCCCACGCCACCCCCCCCCAGTCACACACGCACATGTACACACACACACACACACACACACACACACACACACACACACACACACACAGCAGCAGCACCCGGAGTGAACTCACATCTATTCAGTGACAGCAGTAGCTGGAGCCGCCACCTCCAGTGACGGCAGCCTTTTTCTCTCTCTCTTCCCCTCTCCCTCTTTCTGTCTATCTCTCTTGCCCACATGTGCTCTCCTCCCCTGGGGAAGAAAAGAGCCTAAGGCTGCATGGACATGATGAGAAGAGAGAGAAAGAAAGGGAGGGAGAGAGGAGAGGAGAGGAAATCGTGATCACCCTGAAGCATCCGACCGGGAAGCTCCAGCACAAATGTGAGGACTGAAACGGAGAAACAATTTGTGGAGAGAAAAATGAGTAAATGTGAAATAAAAGAAGCAGGCAGGGAGTCCTGCTGTTAAATGAGATAATATTTTTTTGCCACGGCTCAGTGCCAAGACAGCACACCGGGCTGCAGGAACTTGGGGAGAGGGAGGGGGGGTTTCTTGTGAGACTGGCATAACTGGAATGCCATAAGCTGCCACAGAGCTTACTCAGAAGTCTATTATGAATTCACTGGCAAGGCTCTGAAATTCAAATGGAGCCTGGCTGAGGTTTTTTTTTTTTAATCTCCAAAGAAACGCTGGCTTCAGCTTTTGTGATTGCCATATCACCAAGGAAAAGAGAGGAGAGGAAGAAATCTGGATCATCAGGAGTGTGGTGCAGGGTTAAAACCACGGAAAACTAAATCTACCACCAGAACATTTTACTACATTTTTGGGGTAAAAACAAAAACTGTAGGACTGCAACATTTCTTTTATCATGGACTAATCTGTCACCCCCTGTCCCCAATTAATCCATTAATGGTTAAACCACAAATTGACAGAGAATAGCGATAATTGATATAATTTCCCAGAGCTCAAAGTGATAGATTCAAATTGCTAATTTTGTCTCACCGATGATACAAAGATCTGCTATTTACATCAGTATAAAACACAACAAACCTGCAAATAAACATATCTGAAGCCGAAAATGTTGATTTTGCTTTATAAATGACTTTCTATCATTCGATTGAGTAATCTACTATCCTTGGAGCACTAAAGAACTGCAAGATAAATGAAGTCGTTTGACTCGGAAAGAGCAGAAATGACTGGCTCTTTGTTTCTTTGATGGTTTTGTTTGTTTGTAGCTGTTATCACTTGCATCACGACATCATCTTTGATTTGTACAGTATTTCATGGGGTAATGCGGAGTATAATTAGATCTTCTCTGAATGACTGATTTGATTTAGCGTGTGTTTGCAGGTTGACAATCAACAACCGGAGGGCACGGTTTACCCAGCTTTTTATTTACCACCATCCATGAGTGATTATTGCTCGTGGCCTCACTTTGTCTTCTCCCCGCAGACGCAGTATGACGGGTTAATTTAACCAGGCGCTCTTCAGAAGTGATGGAAAACAAATTGGCCACAGGCAGAGCCCCGGCTGCAGCTGAATTGAATGACTCATTCGGGCGATAATCTGCAACAAAGGGAGGGACGAGATGTTGACATCTCCATGGGGGTGGACCCCCTTATTTCTGGGGGCCATAATAGCTTTCTGAGGCAGGGGTGGGTGGGGAAGTGGGGGGGGGGCTTTTACTCCAGACGCGTCTGAATTGATTTCTGGAACGACAGAGCAGATGCTTTTGTCTCAAAACGCGTCAATTCAGAAAACCCTTCAGATCAAGTCCCTGCATTTAATATCATTAGACACAATAAACGTCTAATCCCACAAACACAAGGAGACTTTTCTTGTGACTAATTAGCAATGCTGATAAATAGATTATTTGGTTACTTTGATCACTTAAAACAGCAGAGTGTGTGACAAGTGTCCTCCTGGTGTGATTTTTAAGATGCAATTTCAGCATACGCAGCAATATAAAGGTTCAGTGTAAGATACTGCTTGATGTTCCAGTATATCAGACTTAATTCATTCAGCTGACAAACACCTCTCAAGCTGAAACAGTGAGTTGAGTAATCCGTTTGTGCAATGATAGAAAATAAATTGAATATTTTGATAAAGGTTAGTCATTTTTCAAGAGAAAGTGTCCACCGTAGCTTCAGATTCTCAGCTGTGACTATTTGCTGCTTTTCTCTGTCTCACATGATGATAAACTGAAGATGTTTGGTGTTTGGACTGCTGGTCTGCAAAAACAAGCTATTTAAAGATATAATCTCGAGCTCTGGGAAATGGCGATAAGTATTGACTATTGATGACTATTTTCTGACATGTAATACACCAAATAATTACTCAAGAAAGTAATGGACACATAAATCAATGATAAACAGTTTTAAAAATTAAGATTTCTGCTTAATTAATGTGTTTGATTTAGAGCTTAGATTCTCTGCCCGAGCCCGAACCCGACCCGGACCCGTCGGGCCATAATTTCCTGCCACTATCCTCGGGCTCAGGCGGGTCGGGCTCCTCATGATAAACCTAAGCTATGGAACCAACTACTTATCACCCCTTGACGGCGCCACTGGCCGCGCACATGTGAGCAGTCGACGGTGACGTGTGTTGGCTTGGTCGAGTGTACCAAGTGCAGCACGATGCTGGTATATAACAGCAAAAAGACGGGGACCTCGACACTTAATATTAAGAGGCACATGATGACGGCTTGCCACAGAAAGAAAGACAAGAGTCCGCCTTCAACGTCCACATTTGTATCCTTAAAAAAAAAACGTTGGGTTTAAAGCGGGCTCAGGCTCATAATTACAGGGACATAACATGGGCTCGGGTGGGGTCGGGCTGGATTTTTTGGGCCCGATCTAAGCTCTAGTTTGATTTTTAAGTTGCACTTGGCCAAAGTGCCTAAATTAAACGCAATAAACACAGATTAAAGGTTCAGTCCGTAGGATTTAGGGACATCTAGCAGTGAGGTTGAAGACTGCAACCACCTGAAACTTCTGCGAGCCAAGCGAGTAGGAGAGCTAGCTCTACCTAGAGCAAGTGTTCGGTTTGTTCATCCTGGGCTACTGTAGAAACTGGCGGACTCCGCAGAAGACAACCCACTCTGAATGTAGATATAAACAGCTCATTATAAGATAAAGAAAACACAATGATTCTTAGTTTCAGGTGATTTCACACTAATGAAAACTTAGCCTTGAATACTATATTCTATTTCTGCCAATATATCCCCCTAAATACTACACACAGGACATTAAAGAGTGAAGCATGTCATCAAATAATCTAAAGTTGTTCCAATACTAGTATCAGAAATGCCTGTGATGTTGCCTAAAATGCTGGGTCACATATCAGCAAGCACGTAAATCTATAGACTGATCGGTATTTGTTGATAAACTTTAAGTAGTTTCACACCCTCATAAAATATCAGTTGTCCTGGAAATCTATTTGTCTTTGTTGCTGTAAAACCGTAGCCTACACAGGAAGATGCACTGTGCAGCCACTGGCAGCTACTGTTTTTAGAGCAGCAAAGAAAGACTGATTTCTGGTACGCAGAGTAATGTTAGCTATTAGCAAAATGTCAAATTAGATAATACAAGAAAGTTCTGCAGCTTTAATTCTCTGTATTTATTTCTTTGATTTACAAAGGGTTTAATCTGAGCCTTGCCATAAGGCGACGACGACAGCTTGCGTTTTACCTCTGTCGAGGATTGGTAGTATACAGCTGTTAATATTTTTTTTAAAACACAGTGGTATCAAATCAGTACTCAGTATTGGCCGATATGCAAGTTCAGGTATAGGAATCAGTTGTGTTATGTGTTGGAGCTGCCCAAGTAAGTTTTATTACCAGCCGTTTAGACTACTGCAATTCCCTTTTCACCAAACTACCCAAAAAAATCAATATGAAAACTACAGCTAGTCCAGAATGCTGCTGCTAGAGTGTTGACCAAAACAAGGAAAATGGATCACATTACCCCACTGCTAAAGTCACTACACTGGCTCCCTGTATCTTTCAGAATTGATTTTAAAGTTCAGATCACTGAGGTCCTCCACTGCTTTACTTTTAAATGTTCCTTTTGTGTCCCATAAAAGTACTGGTGAGAGCACTTTCTTTTTTTACACCCCTTAACTGTGGACTGTTACCTCTGGATATTAATATATTAATATTAATCTGGCTTTTAATGTGGTTTTTACCTATTTCACCTGTTCATTTTTATTCTGTTTTATTTATTCATTTACTCTCTTTTTATTCTTTGGAGTTTTAATCATATCTTTTGTAAGTTTGTTCTGTTTTGGTTGGTTTTATTGTTTTGTGTCTGTGTCATTTCAATATTGGAATGTTGTCATGTGAAGTAATTTGGGCTGCATGTTTGTATGCAAGGTGCTATATAAATAAAGTTGAGTTGAGTAGCGTGTGTGCCCATTTTAGGCTGAGTCCATGTCAGCGGCTCGGTTTCGATTCTGACCCACAGTCCTTGGCTGCATGTCCTCCCCTCCACTCTCCCACCTTTCCTGTCTGTCCTCCTGAACTGTCATAAAGGCAAAAATGTCCAAACACTGTTAAAAAAAAAGTTTAAAAAAATATATATATATATAAAATATATATATTTTTTTTTTTTGACTCAAAAACTCAAAATGACTACAAAGCATCTAACAGAAGGAGAATGCTGCCATATTCAATATATGTTAATACACGTAAGACTGAGCATTATAGTATGATGTACGTCACTTTATTACTTCTTTATTAAGCAACACACTTGACCTGAATAAAAGCATTAAAAAAATTTACTGCAGGGGGGAACCTAATGCCCAGCACTAATTAATAACCTGTCAAGATTTTTCTTTGAAAGCATATAGATATAGTGAGACACTGGTATAGTTCATTATTCCTTTACATTGCTTTACTGATCTCGTCATTCATCTACACTCTCTAGAGATATGTCTTATTTTAATGTAT
This sequence comes from Epinephelus moara, assembly GCF_006386435.1. Classification (NCBI taxonomy): domain Eukaryota; kingdom Metazoa; phylum Chordata; class Actinopteri; order Perciformes; family Serranidae; genus Epinephelus; species Epinephelus moara. The sequence continues at coordinate 1,195,015 of NC_065510.1, read as the reverse complement.
TAGAAATAGCAGTAGGTTTGGAGGTTTGAGAGGCTTAAGGCTACTATCTGTGAACCATAAGAATCAGTCTGCCTGCACTGCTGAATCCCTACCAGCTTCTGGGACACCTCACTGGTTGAGCCTGACCTCTGACCTTCCTGAAGAGGGAGAGAGAGAAAGTTTGTCAATTGGTACTAGTAAAAACTGATACTACAATTATTATAAACCGTCAATGAATTATTAAACAGAAGCTGTCAAGATGGGCAGAAGTGTGAACGCCAATTAAAACTCCATATCATTGTCTTATTGTTCATGGAATAAAAACCCAAACTCGATCTTAATTGTGTTTTTCATCAGACTCACACCTCTATATTATCTGATAGCACCCTCTAGTGGGCACACAGAGGCACTGCATTGATACGAAGCACTGTTACAGTATACTGTGGTTGCTGATGGGCATTTCCTCACACTGACCACATTTCTGGCACGTAAACACTGGAAACTGAAAAAGTATGACCGCAAACATTAGAAAACAACAACAGACTTTCTGTAGGAAACATAAAAAGTTTTAATCCGAAGCGGATGGTTTGCCAAGGAATCAAATGCACTGTACAAGGTTAACTTATTTTACACTAAAATACAAAGAAAGAAAGAAGAGAAAGAAACACAGAGGCTACCACAGTTTGAACCAAATAGTAAAACACTCACAGATGACTTCATCCTTACACTGGAAGAATGGTGCTCGGACAAATGAGAAGACAGACATTTTTGTTGATCACCTTAAACCCAATGAAACTTCAGTGTGTAAAAGTGATGTTTCCCCATGGCTCAGAGCATTAAGGTGCAATTAACCATTCAGGTAAAATTTAAGAACTCAGATTCCACCCACTTCTGTCATTTATAACTCCCTGTAATTCTGCTGTTCTCACAGTGTTCAGAAGAATTCATCAGTGACCATGTACGGCAGGACATCAGTAACTAAATAATTCACATTCATGTAAGGAGAAGAATAGAACAGACATGCAACACAGACAGACTGAAAACAAGAAGGCTCTGAGGGGCTTTTTGTGTTTCAAATATAAAACAATAATTTCCACATCACACAGAAATAACTGCTCCCGACTGGGTGACAAAAGCAAACTCAAAACAAAACAAAAATAGAAAAAGGAAAAGAACAAAAATCAATGTACCTTAAATCTGGCTCCTAAATTCCATCCACATAAAAAGACAATTGTTTCCCCAAACACAATAAATACAAGAATCCAATTTTGCTCTTGCTTGAACAGGTTTGTAAAACTGCAGTGTTTTGAAAACTGAAAAGGACGACGCAATGTCATGATAAGAAGAAAAGACGACATGCAGAGATCCCAAATCAGTTTCAAAAGGCTGCTGAGATTAATTCAGTCAGGTTCATTTAAAAACAAAAATGGTCCTGTGTTGACCACTGTACAAAATGACCTTCAGAATATTAGTACCATATACTATAAAACAAAAGGAGGTAAGATATTTTAGTGTCCATCTGCACCTGTCACGTCAGTCATGTTCAGCACCATATTCACGTTCGAGAAACCCATCGTTACGACATCCACAACACTTTCAAATCAGGATGCACCAATAACAGATTCCCAACACAAAGGCTCAGAAACATTCGAGTATTTCCCATGAAATGATGGAGCAACCCTTCAAGATCAGTGTCGAATTCTACGAAAACTAATGCACACAGATCCAGCTTGGGCTCAGGCTCATATTGCTGAGCATCTCTCCTGCTGAGGTGTTAATAAGCAGGGCAGTGCAGCCCCACCAGCTCTGCAGCTGACCTCTGACCTCCCTGTGAAGGAGCTTGGGAAACTGGTACTGGTGCATCCGTACTCGCTTGAGCAGACGTCAGTTCAGTCGAGCCATGAAGAGTAAAGCTGAAGGAAGTGAGAACGATGCAAAAAATATATACGTATGATCCAAAATATTTAAAAAAGGAGCATAAAGTATGATTTGACTTCTGCAAATGCAACCCTGACAATGCATCTGTGTTGTCTGAATCATTAATTCTAATTTCTTTCAACTGCGCTGCCCTCATTAGATAGGAGACATGTGCTTCTCCAGTGCTGATTTAAATTTTCATGTACCAGCAACTATGTTTAAAGGTGCCACTGTTTACTTCTTTGTGGGATCCATGTAGATTTGAATCACAATTTTGTAATTTCCACACCGTGATCTAATTAGGAAACAGATTGCACAGCTGTTTGTGTTAGACACTGATGCATTTGAGACATTGTTAAGCTTACTTTGCATTTTGTTTTGTGAGAAAAATGTTCATACTCAGCACAGGTTCAAACTCAATATTGTCTCTACTAGACCTTTACGTTGGCCCTGTGTCTGAAGTTACATTCCCCCTGTTAATTGCTAAAAGCTAAAAAAAAGTTAAAAGCACTGTGTCAGTTTCATCTTATCTGTTTAAATAGTTCTGGATTGCACAGATTAAATTCAGCATTAATAAATGTAACAGGTTTATGTTTTGTCATGATGGGCTATTAACATCTAACATGTTAATATACTGACAAACAGTTATACTAAAACAGAAACAGATGACACAGTTTCACGTCCAATTATAATACTCTACGTTCCGTTCTTGCTTTACTCATTCTCATGTCTTAACAAGAGTATGGCCTCATCTTAAGACCACATACACACCATGTTAAGGAGAGTAACTGACTGTAACTGATTACTGCTCATTTCAACCAGAGTAAATTCATATAAAAACACTCTTTAGACTTTCATTTAAAACATCAACATAACAAATCTCTCAACCCCTTGACCTTTCCATCATCCAGCCAGTAAAAAAATAAATTGTTTAAAAACATATTTTAAGTCCCACGAGTCATTCTGGGAATGTAACATGTCATATTTGACAGATTCACAAACAGGGGTCCCAGTCAATGGTCACATGATGAACAAACCTGTGAGAGTAGCAAATGTAGTTATCAAAGAAATCCTGTTTTTCATATCAGGATGAAACATTTTAAAAAATAAAGTGATCTGCTCACTGATTCTCTCACTGAGAAATTATCATCCAGTTACCAAAGCCTTACATCACATCGTACCGAAAACATCACAGTTCCCAAATAAAAATATAGTCTAAAACCTTAGAATCGCACACACACACACACAGACTGTACAACATGTATACATATTCGACACTCTACAGCAGACTGTACGCTTAGCTTGCTAGTGGTCATAGATTCTGATACAGTAGCTAATAAAACAAGTTTCAAGTGATAACTGGCACAAGCAGGTCTGAGCCAGCGAAGCCGAACCAAAGCAAAGACCTACTCATTGTTTAAATTATTCACATCAAAATGTGGAGCTAAGCAACTGCCCCAGAGTTTAGTCAGTGTTTACTCAAAACAGTGCGTCAAGCAATGTGATGAGTGTTAATGCTTAGACGTGAAAAGTTAAGCACAGTTTAAAACATGATCTTTCAGCAGGATCAGAGCGCAGACACACGGTTCTGGTATATTGAGATTATTATGCAGAATTATTGTGATTCACAAACAGAAAAGGTCTCACGATTTAAAATCAGCCAGATACAATCGCAACAAAAAAATCTGACAGCAGAAATATTTCAAAATACTACTGAAAGTTGACCTTTATGTGGTACTATAAAAACACATTAAAAAATGAAGGACATTATTAAAAAGGAAATACACATCCTTTCTAGCAGTTGCTACAGCCTTTATCTCATCCCACAGATACACATTATCATCCCAAACTAAATGGACCCCATTCAGTTAACAGTGTGGCTGATGAATATTCTATGTCATATATAGTTCCTTTACTGAATCATGCTAAAAATATTGTCTGTCTCAATACACGATTATAATACCTGAATGCTAAAATACTGATGAACAGCACTGAAAGCAATTTGGGACTTTTTAAATGTATTTCTGGAAGTAACAAAAATATTTAGCATGGTTTATCAGACATCACATGTTGAGGTCAGAATAATTAAATTAATTTTATCCAAGTCATGCAACTTAACACTGAGGCCATCTAAGAGCAAAGCTACAGTGGAGGATTTAATTCAGCTGTTGGTACCTGTTTGTAACAATCTCGTCCAGCGGTGAAAAGAAGACAGAGTTCTTGGCTTTGGTTTGGCTGTCCTGGCTTAGGCTAAAGCTGCTGTATATTAGTCACAGTTATAATATACTTACTACAATGAAAACACAATGATAACCATGAGGAATTAAAGTATTAATACTGCCAGAGTGCTGTCCGAGACGAGGTGAAGATGTCCGGTTTTACAGTGAGATCTCCTAAACAGGAGAGAAACCCATCCTGGTCACGGAGGAAGACTCCTGCTAAGAGACGAATGGAGGGAGGAAAGAGAGGTGGAGGGATGGATGGATGGGTGGGTGGAGAGAGGATCTCTTAAATTACAGTTAAACTAGTCTATACCCATTGAGTACAGCATACCATACCATGCCAAACCATACCATAAATTACAAAAAGAAAGAAATTAGAAAAAAAAACCCAACATTGGTCCACAGGGGGAGCCACAGCGATCGGTCGCATTTTGGCCATTTTGAAGCATTTTTCTGTTGTTATAGCGCCACCCAGTTGCCAATTAGAGTTTAATTTCTCCAGTCACCTTGAGGCGTCCTGTTCTACATATCTACCAAGTTTAGTAAAAATCCATATGGCGGTTAGGCCTAGATAAGAAATGAGCTCTCTAGCGCCCCCATTTTGTTTGATGGGGTCAATAATGGAGGGGTCCCCTCAGATTATGTGTGGTCATATGCCTACAAAGTTGCGTGGTGATGGCTGAAACCCTTGAGATCTTATACACCTTTATGTGATGAGCCACGCACTCCACAATATTCATTGCCTTATAGAAGCTCAGTTTTAGTAAGTTTTCCAACTTTTGCCAAGAGGGAACTTTAGATATTGCTCCCTAGATTATGTTCACCCAGTTTCATGCAGATCGCTCAAACTTCCTAGGAAGAGATTCATTTGAAGTGTTTTTCCAAAAATTCAAAATGGCGGCAAATTTATAAACCAGAAGTTATGGATTCTGGGGCAAATTTGTTCCTCATGAGGAGAGGCATCTCTGTGCAAAGTTTCATGTCTCTACGACATACGGGGCATGAGATACGCCCATTCAAAGTTTGCAATTTCAGTCGGTTGCTATAGCGCCCCCCTTTGGCCAATTGATGTAATATTGCTTCATTGGCATCCTCCCATGACCCTCTACCACTGTGCCAAATTTCACATGGATTGACCAAGTCAGTGAGGAGAAAAACGTGGAACACACACACACACAGAATTTCCGTCATTACATAGTAAGATAGTAAGATGAGACACAGTGTGAGTCTATGTCATACGCAGAGAACACTATAATGTTCTGAGAGGTGATGTGAGAGAAAATATAAACTCAGAACACAAGGTTTCATGAGTGCATGTAAGTCTTGACTGATGTCTGTGGTCAGCAATTTCTTCATTATTATCAAAAAAAGTTCATTTTAATTAAAATACAGGTCTTCGATAAAAAATGCAACTTGTGAGTCAGTGTGGAGTCTGTTTTCAAGCCCTGGTTAAAGCGGACTTGGAAAACTACAAATACTGCAAAGCAAAACGCATTATGTTTGCACACATGGAAAACTGTGTCATACCTTGGAAACCTTCAGAAGTTTGTTCTCTTTGAAAATAAAGTCTGGGTTTTTCACTACCAGCCCTGCCTTCCCCAGCACAGGACCATTTAATGGGCTGTTCACCTGTGCGCGCACACACACACACACACACACACACACACACACACACACACACACACACACAATAAAATAGTGTTATTATTTTTGATAGAAAGACAAAATGGACATTTCAGGTCATCTGCTAATTTTGTTGCAGATGGAATAAAATCTATCATACAAACACAATGTCAGAGCCGAAATAAGTGTGTTGTCACCACAGAGAAAAAGTACAACAAAAATCATCTAAGTGCATTAGATGTTGCTGACTTCCAGAGGTGGGTAGTAATGAGTTACATTTACTTGAGTAACTTTTTGGATAAATTGTACTTTTAAGAGTAGTTTTAATGCAAAATACTCAAGTAATCATTTGGATGACTACTTTATACTTCTACTTGAGTAATATTGTTCTTAAGTAACAATAATCTTATTCGAGTACAATTTTTGGCTACTCTACCCACCTCTGCCGACTTCCAACCAAAAAAACCCAAAAAAAAAACAAAAAACACCTCACCGCTTGCAGGATGACGTTCTCTTTACCAGGCTTTCTTCCTGCCCTGGTGACGGTATCAGGAGAGATGTGACGGACCCGCCTCTCTGCTGTCAGCTGCTCACCACGCGCTTTGCGCTGTTACCAAACCATCAGGTGGGCAAAAAAAAAAAAGTTGTAAGAGGTTAGTTTAGCTCAGAAAATATACAAATGTCAAAACAAGTATATGTCAGAACAGTTTACTGACAAGACATCACAAGATTTTTCCATTTAAAAGGACTGTTTTTCAGCAAATTTCTAACTGCTTAATACAAATTAGTTTTTCTTTACATATATTATGAATTGCACTGATTATCTGTCTTTGACTAACTATCCTAGTTTACAAAAGACCAACTAAAATGTCTTTCTATCTGGCATATTTACAGTGATGTTTCTGAACATGCACTGTCTCTGAGAAATAAATATATAAACTGATCATTTCCACAATTCATTTGGGGACATTGCTTTGATTTATTTTGTTGTTCTTCTCCTTGTCGTGACTTTCCAGGGTTCTTTAGTACCTTAATGAGGCCACCAAAGGAGCGGGAACGTGGATGTTTCTTGCTGGGAGCTGGGGGGACCTTGTGGGGCTCATTAGTAGGTGTCCCTGAGGTTGTCTGTTTGACTAACTGCACAAAAAAAGCACCACTTATATTTTATATTTAAGACATTTAACACACAAACTTTAAAAGTAAAGTGAGTTGCAATTTAAAAGCAAAGGAGGTAAGTTTCCACATTTATGTTTTCAGTAAAAAGACCCTGGAGTGAACCTGTCGGACGAGTTTCTTCTTCTTGGCGGAGTCTGGCATGTTGTGATGAACGTGTCGGAAGAGCTCCTTCAGAGCCTCTTCTGTGTATTGCTGAGCCGGTGACTGGCACTGCTCCTGAGAGCTGGGGCCCAGAACGGCCGTCCTCTTCAGGGGCAACACTGTCCGCTGAGCAGGAGAGCTGCTCGCCGCCAGCAGCTCCAGATCATCCTGAGTGAGGAGAGGGCAACTCAGGTTGTGTACATTAAATGGAAACTATTTCACATGTATAAGGAGGCAAAATGACGAGTTGACGAGAATGATGAATTTATGGTTCAAAAGAAATGCAGGATTTGGCTTTAATGACCATATGTTTTGCAGCAAGCTATGTAAACTTGAACTGTTCAGTCTCATTCACTGCCTTAAAATATACTGCACACTGTTTAGTTTTTTTGTTTGTTTGTTTTTTTTACAAAGTTTGTCTTCCCTAAAAGCTACATTTGACTAGGAGTGTCAAGGAAAGAATAGGGATCGAACACCATTTGAACAGGAGGGGATGTGAAAACTAACTGATGACAAATTTATGGTGTGTTTCTGTTTTTGTGCTCTACTGTGAACTCTCTCCACGAACCTTGGTCTGCAGTGCCTTGGTACCAGCGAAGTGCACTCTGGCATATTCCCGCAGGTAGACTGGAGCCTGAACAACATGCAGCAGACACGTCACTCATCCACAGATTATCCATAAAATCAGTCACATATTTTGTTTCTAGAACCCGACTTGTTTCTGTGCTTGACTCGGAGTGTTTCTGGACTCAGTATGCACATTGAATAACTAACCTACTTCAATCCGTAACAGTGTGATTGTTCAGTCGTGTGTTTGGTCAATAATCACCCTGAAGAGTTTCTGCGAGTGTTTGATCAGGAAGGCCATGCTGTTGTTCAGTTTCTTCAGATTGTCTTTCAGGTCACCGGCTGTCATCTGGAGCCAAACAGAACAGAGGAACACTTAAAAGTCACTTATCAGTACCACTACAGGGCAGAAAGATTTATAAAAATAAAATAAAAAAATCTAATTCAAAGCGAGTGTCATTAACAGCTAGCAATCGCTAGCAAATAGAAAACTGTTTTCTGACACTACCACTGGGGGCAACAGAATTTAAATTTTTCAAACTCTACCCAAAGTGATTTTAAGGAAAATGTGACCATAGCAGTTTTAAAGCAATTTTCTTTGGTGGCTGACTAACTGTGGTAAATAACAAGCTCCCAAAATGAGCAGAAATGTCTAGCTCTACAATATTTTTGTCGTATTTGGGGTGCCCCTTGTCCTTGAATCCTTATCATGAAGTTATAAACTCCAAATCTTACATGTCTGGGCCAGAGGACATGCGGGGCAAACATGAGGGCCAGGTTAAAGGCGGACATCTTGTTCTTGTCCTGCTGCCTGGCAGTGTGGTAGAGAAGGTCCAGCAGGAGTTTCAGCAGTGACCGGTTGGCCTGAGGTAACAGCAGGAAGAGGAGCTGCAGGGCCTCTATCTGACGCTCTTTGTTGGGTACCGCAGTCTTATTCCCTTGTTCGTCAAACAGAGTCATATCTGGAGGAGGGACATGGGTAGATAAAGTGAAGTCAGGAATAGATTTACTAAAATTACTATAAAATCATATGTATTGACTTTCTCTGTTGAGCATTGTCAGTGACATAAACATTTAAATTTCCTTTGGCACTTTTATCAAGAGTGGCGTCATTTTTGACATCTTGGCATATGAATTTCAAAGGTCCTGCCTTTTAAAATATGCATCATTTTATGCTAAAAGGTCTAATATGCTGCTTCTCTTTCAGTATTTATGCCTTAAAATGAATACATAGATAAATGTATAACAAAATGTTTGAGTGTGTGTGTGTATTGATACCAGCAATTTTGAGGTGTGCATGGAAATGTCTGTGTGTGAGCAGGGGCTCGGGCAGCTCTCCCAGGAAAGTCTTAAGCAGCGTGGCCACGTCATTGGGGTGAAAGTCTCCAGAATCCAGGTCGACATCAGCCTCACTGTTGAGGAGCTCCTTCAGGGTCTGCTGCCGAACACTGTTCCCCGGCACCCGAAACAGACCCTCCACATGGAGATCTGAGTGCGTAAGAGCAGGTGGGTAGCAGCAAGTAAAAACATGAAACATCTGAGGATTCCAAACCAGTTTTGTCTATACAACTGTGTGCTCAGTCAGCCTTAGAATTTGTTTTTTGTTTTTGTCTAGCTAAGAGGAAAACATGCCACCCACACTACTCCAAACCACAAGAGGAGTTAAGTGCTATCCACATTGCTCGGTGGTAATGGACTGATGGCAGACAAAAGGGCTGTTCATTGTTTGAAGGCAATTATGGTTGTATTATGTGTAAAATCAAATTCTTTGTAGGAGACTTGTTCTGACTGCTGTTGGCTTCTGAAAGTCATTGTGGTAAGGATATAACGCCAACTTTTTTTTTTCTTTTAGATGACTCACTTTTACTGAGATACTCAATAAGCTGGTAGATCTGGGCAATGCAGCTCTCTGTCAGGGGAGTTCCAAACACAACGCCTTTATCTGTGAAATTTATAGAGGAGATGAGAGTGAGTGATAATATAAAAATTTACTGAAAGACCTTTTCCATTTCTGCCACGTACATTGCAAATGAGCAGAGTAACACAGGTTGAAAGCCGACATTTACACTAAAGAACAAGTCTGGTGACAAGTCTTACACACCACATTAAAGAACACATCGGTATACCATGAGAACAAACAAGCTACAAAAAGAAAATACTGAACAAGTAGCCACATCTTAATGGGGTGTCGGCTGTTAAATTAAACTGTGAAGTAGACCTAACGGGAAAGTCGCCTAACAGCACTGATCTTGCAGAACTGCAATTGCAGCAGATCTGTTCCCAAATACATTTACACTAATCCTGTCTTTTCTGTAAAAGCACAACAAGTTATCTGTGCATCAGAGAACACAGGCATGAAGAAAATATTTTTTCAAAGGACTTGAAACTTAACACAAAGAAGTGAAGATTATTTTGCTGGTGGTTATTTCTAGATGTCATCTAGTTGACCTCTGACCTTTGCGTTTGAGGAAGTTGAAAGAGCGGAAGAAGCCTCCATTCCCACCAGTTGGGGTCTTGGGACCCTCCTCACCAATGAGCTGTGCAAACTCTGTACCAGGAAGATCAATTAGGCGAGTGATGTTACTGAGCACCAACTCCAGGAAAACATCAGGGTTCTCATGGCGGAGTTTCTCCACAAAAAAATCTGGGTTGAAGATGACGGGTGGTCGGCCAGCATGAGAGCCCCCAGGTGATTCCTCATGATTGATCACCATACTGCACACTGTACCTCTGAGGGGGAGACACAAGAGGATTGTACACAGTTTTCTCATAGTATTGGAGAAGGCACAACTCATGATTATACAAAAATCAATGGCTACTTAGTCTTGAAATTTGACAACAGCTGCTTGTGATTTGTGTATGCTTTAACAGCTACTGGATCCTTAATAATGAAGGATCTTTGTTGCAAAAGTCAAAACCATTATGAAATGCATGTACACAGGATATAAACTGATCAGACAAACATTACAACCACTGGCAGGTGAAGTAAATGGGCTGTCATGGCAACAACTGACTAAGAGGGCACGAGACCGAAGAGGATGGAGGAAATTCGTCTATGGCCTATGTTCCTCAGGGAATTTAAAGGCCTAAGTAAGTAACTAAGTAAGGTGAAGTAAATAACACTTATCATCTCATTACAATGGCATATGCCTGCCAGCAGAACAGTGCGCCATGCCACACCACAAAAACTGCTCAGAAATGTCCCCAATCGTGCGGCCGGCCGGCCTGCTTCATGCACCTCCCTCACTACGTGATGGAGGTGGCCTGGCCGACCACCCCAAACCCAGGCCCGCGGGAGAAGGGGGCCCGGGAGCCACCGGCCCTCCCTCTTCCCTCTAACATTTATACATACTATATAACGTTTTACACACAATAATAGATAGATTAGCAACCGTTTTACTTCAGACGATAAATAGTTACCACCCTAGACTTCTATGGCTTTTTAAATTGTTTTATTTAAGGTGTAAAAAAAAAAAGAGAGAAGACAATACCGCGATATCATACTGTCACCGCATCCCCTCAAAATAATACCGTGATATTGATTTTAGGCCATACCGCCCAGCCCTACCCCAATCTGATCGAGCATCTATGGGACATGCCGACACAATAAATCTGAAAGGATCCACCGCTAATGCGCAGGTGCTGACACCACAGGACATCCTCCAGAGGTCAAGTCCAATCCAAGGAGGTCCCACTGTGGATCAGGGGCACCTCTGGGTTACCGTCAGGTCCCACGAATGCTCAGTCAGATTGGGGTGTGGGGATCTTGGAGGCCAAGTCGATGACTTGAGCTCTTTGTCACATTCCTCTGGCCATTCCTGAGCAGTTTTTGCAGTGTGGCATGATGCACTGTCCTGCTAAAGGGCCACTGCCATGCCATGGGGCGGAGGGGGGCAACCTGGTCTGCAACTGTGTTTGGGTGAGCGAAACATGTCAAGTGGCGTCCACATGAACGCCAGAACCAATGGTTTCCCAGCAGAACAAGATGATATATGTTCCTCACTTCACCCGCCAGTGGTTTTAATGTATTGGCTGATCTGTGTACATACCATGTCAGACTTTAACACAGGAGATATTATACAACTCAATGATTAAACTCGTTATAGTGTCCCTTTAATCTTATCTTCACCACCTCTTGTAAAGCTAATTCTGACGACATTGCCATCTACAACCTCACAAATGACATGAGAGTTGAAACTACACCTCTGACAGTTTTAACAAAGCTTGAACATCAACGTTATAAGCTATACAAAGGCAGGATTTGGTGCTTTGGATATTATGTTCATGCCTGTACAAAAGTTATGCGTGTGCTGAAACATAGGAGCAGTGGGTTAATTTCACAGTGTTGCACCACTAACGTAATTAAGCCAAATTAACTTTGCTAACCTAAATTCAATTTTGCTTGTGCAGTTTGCGAAAACGTATGCTAACACAAGACTCCCGAGCTAACGCTAGCTAACATAAGCTGTGAATTCCCACTAACGTTGCCTAACTTATTTCTTTAACAAACATTTCAATTGCTAGTAACAACATCTGGCTACCAAGTGGTAGTTAACTGACTAATTGTTCAGCTTTCATATGGTAACTTTCGGCAGCTAACGTTAGCATTAAAATGACTTCGCTTGAGCTGACAGCTAACGTTAGAGTGACAACCCTTGTCAATCAGTCTCATGCGTAGCCTGCGTATTTTCACCGATTTTAATGTCTCAAGTTCTGCTTTTGTCGTGAGTTATGCTAACACTGCGTCAATTCAACTACCATTAAACATTTTAATGCCAGTCTCGACTCGTTCTTACCTTCTATTATGTGTGTTTTCATCGGCATCTTTACCCGCAGCCATACTCAGTTTGAATCCTCCGCTGTTGTCCCTCAGGCCCCGCCCACACTGTCAACCATTGGTCGTTTGTCAAACGTAGGCGTGACGTTGCCGGCTCTGATTTGCATGTCCCTGACTGTGATTGGTCGGTTTGAATTCAGTAGCTCTGTCAATAGGACAACAACATCTGTATACAGCATCAAGCTGCAGGACTCAATAAACCTGCAACTGTGGGCAGATTATGAGACAATGGTCCCCCCGGGCACAGACATGCTAAAGGCCCCACCACTGTTTTAAGCAAGACTCAAAGACATTATGGTGGGTTTGTGTCTCTTTGTAGTTGTTATACAATTGTTTATGGTGTCTTTTCGGTCATTTTGTGTCACCTTGTGGTTGTTTTGTGTGTCCTTGAAGTTATTTTGCATCTCTTTGAAATAATTCTGCGTGATTTTTTGCCATTTGTGTAATTTTTTAGTCATTTAGTGTCTTGTTGTGATTGGTTTGTATGTCTTTGCAGACATATTGAGTCTCTTTTCCCATTGCTGCGGTCATTTGTGGCTCCTTGCAGTGCCATTTCATCTCTAACCCTAACCCTAACCCACTTTGAGTTCTTGACCTGATCGATACATGTTCATTTGAGTGTAAAAATACCCTGTTAAAAGATTTGAAAAAAAAAAAAAATGGATTCAAAGTCTCACTTAAGTAAAAGCACATAAGTATTAGCATCAAAATATAAAGCCCCCCAAGTAAAAGTAATCATAAAGAATCATACATGATATTACTGGATTATAAACATTTATGCACTTATGTGTACATCACTCAGATGTCGCACCTGGTACAGGTGGAGCAGAATTACATACTGCTGGGTAGCTTCACATAATAATGTATCATAATCCATGAGTTTATTTATATTTTTTGTTAATAATCTAAATCCACAAAGTAACTAAAGCTGTCAAATAAATGTAGTGGAGTAAAAATCAAAATCAAACATTTATTTTAAATAAATTTATTCAAAATATTTGCCTCCCAAATATAGTAGATTAGAGAAAGAAAGTAGGCTACCTCTAAATTGTATTTAAAGCATAGACTGTATGATCCTTGGCCTTCACTGTGTGATTAAGTGTGCATAGTTCCATTTAACCACTGATAACATTCAGCAGTCCCACTTGCAAAACCGCATTTCGTCACAGCATTTCAGTTAAATTTCTAATTCACATACATCTAAATTTCCCTTTACCATGTGGTCTTTCTCCTTTATTGGGACAGAGTTCACAAAATCTAGCAGAGGTTCAATTCCAATGCAGAGAAACAGAGAAGATAAAAACTAAAAAGCTGCAGAGCATCAAGGCGAAAACAGAAAAAAAGAATTACAATGAACAACATGACAGTGACTTTATTTAAACAAATGATACAGAATTTGTCGTGGCAATCATCAAGGCAATGCTGTTGCATATTTACACTTCTATCATTCTTCATCATACATTTCAGTGGCAGAGGAAGGAAACTTGTTATTGATAGCTGATGAGTTTTGTCTGAAGATCACTTCTCTGTAAGATAATGATCTTTACACTGGTTACACAATTTTCTCTCCAGCAGCAGCCAGTGGATTTGTTTTCTTCATTTTGTCTAGGTTAGTTGTTATATATTAATATTATATTTATTTAACTGGCTTCAAAAGATTTTAATCATGACCTTCACTGTCCAGTTGTATGTATGTGCAGAGTTTAATCACTGCACTCCTGTGCCGCCTAATATGCCTAATATATTAATATTAATGAATATTTGATTGTAAATTAATTAATTGATTTAATTGTAAAGCAGTTGTGGCTCCTCCTTGTGGCCAGAGTAGAAAGTGTAGATCTGAGAAGGTCACAAGGATCCATGTTAGTCCACACCATGGTTGACATTAATCTACTGTCAATTTAGATACAATTTAATGCACTGTATCCATCCATCCATTTTCATTTGCTTATCCAGGGTCAGGTCACAGGGGCAGCAGGCTGAGTAAAGTACTGTAAATGTCCCTCTCCCCAGCAACACAACCCAGCTCCTCCTAGGGGATCCTAAGGTGCTCCCAGGCTAGATGACATATATAATCCCTCCAGTGTGTTCTGAGTCTGCCCCCGAGCGTCCTACCAATTGAGTGTGCGCAAAAAACCTGTAATGGCAGGTGCCCAGGAGACATCCTGATCGGATACCTGAACTGCCTCATCTGACCCCTTTTGACACCAAAGAGCAGCAGCTCTACTCCGAGCTCCCTCCGGATGTCTGAGCTCCTCACCCTGTCTCTAAAGCTGAGCCCAGACACCCTACGGAGGAAACTCATTTTTGGCTGCTTGTATCTGCGATCTTGTTCTTTTGGGCACTATCCATAGCTCATGACCATAGGTGAGGGTTGGGATATGCAGTAGATGGACCAGTAAATCAAAAGTTTTGCCTCCTAGCTCAGCCCCCTCACATGTCCTCACAGTCAAACAGAGATGCAGTGAGTTGACAGAGACATGATATGGATGGCATGACACGTAGTGGCCGTAACTCAGGCAACCTTATCTTCTTGCCTCTCTTTCACAGGCATGGTTAGTACTTTGCTTCTGGAGGAAGGAAATGTGCCTTTTTATCAGATCAGATATGGTCTGTAAGAAACGGCTCTATACATGTGCCACATATTTTGGCTCAGTTTTGAGATTCAGTTCCCTTTTGACATTTGATTTTATTGGATGTTGTATTTTGGAGAGCATAATTGATTTTCTTGACTTTAGCTGATGAGCAGAGCTGAGTGGACACAACAGTGAGGTAAATATCAATAGTATTTTTTCAATGTGATTGTCACATTTCTCATGTTATTTACCTGCTAATGAGTTTCACTGTCTCTGAGGTCACAGCAGAGAGAGGAGAGAACCAGCGATGAGTTTTAAAGCAGCAGCAAGTGGATTTGTTGTCCTCCTTCTCTTTGTATCAGGTACTGTGTATTTTATATGTGAGATAGTTCACTGATTCTAAACAGCATTATTACAACAGTTTCAAACAGCAGAAAAGGCTCAGCTGTACTTGTGTTGGCTATATAAAAGTCTTCAAAATGAAGTCATGGTTATTCCTCAGCATATTTGGTCCAAACTGAAATACTTCAACAATAGTTTGATTGTCAAAAAATATTGTAAACACATTTACGGTTACTGGAGGATGAATTCCTCTGACCTTTCCTGTTGTGCCACTATGATCCCGACATTTGTGATTCAGAGTAAAAAGTGAGATGATTTTATCTGTATTTTCGTGCAGACATTCATAGTTTGTGTTTTGATCTCTGATGATCCTTTGACTTTTCATAGTGCCATCATCACCAGGCAGTGCAAGTCTTTAGTTGTGACCAAATACCTTTAAAAATAATGACATCACCATCAGCATCAGCTGCACTTTGTGTTTTCTTCTCGTGGTTAGAAATGCTAACATGTTGAAGGGATAGTTCAGATTTTTTGAAGTGGGGCTGTATGGGATACTTATCCATAGAGAGTAAATTACAAACAGTAGATATCTGTCGGCCAGTTTTGAGAAGCAGGCTGGAGTCTGACATTGAAGCTAAGTGATGTACTGCTGTGGATTTAGTCAGCAACAAAATCTATGCTATATTTATGATATTTTCCCTGCTTTACCTGAACGTCAGACACTGATTTCCAACAGGAGAATAAAGCTGTTACATGACTTTCATCAGAGCCAGACTCCACTGAGAAAAAGAGTGATTTAACATTGCTGAACACAGGAGCTGCTGGTCTACCGCTGCCATGATCAGTTAGTCTGTTTGTGTTATTGTGTGACTTTGGTGTTTTATAGGGTTAGTTCTGATTCACCAAAGTCACACAGTTACACTAGCTAACTAAGTGATCAGTGCAGCAATAAACCAGCAGCTCCTGTGTTGGCTGAGCTAAAATTACTGGTTTTCTCAGCTGAGTCTGGTGGCTTTGACGAGAACATAGATGGGGAACTGAAGCTGCTCAAGGCTTCTCCGTCGAAACAGGCTATGGGCTGCATACAAACACAGTTTTAGTCATGAATCCACACACGTGGCAGTGTCAAACACTGCCGCTTTGTCAGTGGGCCTAAACGTCTAAATGTGATGTCCTCCATTGGTTTTAGACATTCACGGACAGTGTATTAATTGACACTTGTTACATTCATTGTGTCTTTTGAAAATACATTACTGTTTTCACAGGAAATATGCAGTTTCTGCTCGTGACATTCATACTGTACAGTGTTTTTCAGAATAAACGTACTGCGTAGGTAAAGCATTTTATTTTTACATTTATTTCCTTTTCTTTAGGCAACAAAAGCACATCATTAGGTTTAGAAAAAACATCATGGTTTAGCTTAAAGTAAGTACACATCTTACTAACTTAATGTCACAGTGTCACACTAGGTTGATATCAAATTAACTCAACTGACTTTTGGTTTCACAAATAAAATAAACAGTGGACTCCTGAGTGAAAGTCCGGTGTTTTTTTGTCCCATCCACATCCCCTCCCACTCACCCTAGAGGGACTTTCTTGCTCTTTATACTAAGGTAGTTACCAGGCAGGTGGCGTCAGAAATAGCCCCCACTCGGTGTGTATCATACCGCCATGAAGAGTGTCACAGTGTGTCTGTGTCTGACCCTGACATCCACTGACAAAGCGGTGGTATTTGACGTGGTCGTGGCCAGCAGCGTCAGCAATAGCAACCTCCTGGTGCTTATTTCTGTATACTGCTGTGAAACATGCTTTTGTACTTCAGTATCTGAGGTGGAAATCATTGAACAACCTGGGTTAGTACACTTGAATGGAATCGGCACTTCCTCCCTGTAGTGACAACCGTGTAGAGAGCATGGGTACATTTTTACAAACCAGATCTGATTGTGGTTCCTGATGTGCTCTGTGTTACAGTGATACAGAGTCAGAATGTCTGGGGAGTGACTTACACCTCCACTGAGATCTGTGCCTTAAAAGGAACAACAGTGGAAATACACTGCAGCTACAGATACCCATCCAGAATAAATAGCTGTGCTACTACAGTTGAGAAAACATTCTGGTTTACCAAAATGAATGGACCTGTTTCTGTGGATCTGACAACAGACCCACAGTATTCAGGTCGTGTGCAGGATCACTGTGAAAACAACAACTGCACTCTAAAAATCAAAGACCTGAGAGAGAGCGACTCAGCTAAGTACAAGTTCATGTTCATCACAAACCAGCCAGGTGGGAGTTTAACTGGTTCATCTGGAGTCACTTTGTCTGTCACAGGTAACATTCTCATTCATATGTTATTATTACTGAATTTTCAACATCTAGAAAACAAACATGTACATGTGTTGTGTGTGTGCGTGTTGACAGTGTTGTCTAAAATAATAACAATAACTTCGGAAGCTCTTCTCCTGTCTTATGTCGGAGCAGTTGTCATCTACCTGGTAATTATTCCTACATCTGGTACAAGAATGGACAGAAAATTCCTGAAGAAACGTTGTATTCTTATCAAGGCAGGGTTGATTCATCGTACAGCTATTCCTGTGCTGTAGAAGGATATGAGGTTTTCCCTGCTCCTTCAGACTGTGAGTTAACTTTACAGATTTCTAATGACATATCACCATCTAGTGGAGCCGTATCAGTACATGCATGGCTAATACAGAAATCCCTGTAGTGACTCCTCACTGACTCTCGTTAGAGAATGTTAAAAAAATATATATATTATTTTATCTTTCAGGTGCCGATGGTCAAACCTGCAACAGAGGGACGTACACCGTCAGAAGCATCTGTGCCTTCAAAGGCTCATCAGTGGACATTTCTTGCACTTACAGCAGTTACAAGAATCATGTTGAATTCAAATTCTGGTTCAGTCCTGAACGTAAAGATCAGTGGGGGTATCCCATACAGCTGGCGGACCTTAGTAAAGACTCCCAGTTTGCAGGTCGTGTTCAGGTCATTGACACAGAGAGAGGACGCTCCACCCTGAGAATCACTGACCTGAGAGAGAGCGACTCAGCTGAGTATCACTTCAAATTCACAACACCAAGCTTTGAATGGAGGAGTAGTTTACCTGGTACAACTCTGACTGTCACAGGTAAACACAGACTGATGTAAATACACCAACACGGTACATTTAAAAACACTCAACATGTCGATAGGGATCAATCAGTTTGTGTAATAACTTCTAAGAACTGAAACTGTTGAACGTCTGTCATCATTTTTTTGTTTTAGAATCAGTGATAATATTGTTCCTTGTTCTCATATCCAGCTCTCCAGGTGCAGGTGACCAGAAAAAAAGGCTGTCAGTTTTATGCTGAGGCAGAGCTGAAGTGTAAGAGCAGCTGCAGTCCAGCTGGTCGTCTTTCCTACGTCTGGCTCCAGAATGGGGAGGAAAGTCCGGGGATGGAGACATTTTCTTATGAAGGACACGCCATCTCCTGTGCTATAAAGGGACTCGAGGAGTTCCCCTCTCCTTCAGTGTGTAAGTTTAATCCATTGTGTCAGGATAAAAAAGACACACACACGCTGACATTACAACACATTTACAATCTCAGACCAAACCTCACTGGGTCTTCTAAATATTAGTCTTGAAACAGCAGTATTATTTAATAAAAAACAAAAAGCTGAACTACTACTAACAAAAGAAATATGCAGATACTTGTGATCAGTGTTGCCATTTTGGGTGGGTGGCTGCCCAATGGAGATACTGTTGACTATGTTCGGCTGGAAAAAGTAGCAACGAGCTGGCAGATGAGATTTGGGCTGCTTCTGTCAACATTTGGCATGATTTTCAAAAGACATTCAGTTTAGGTTAATTGGTGACTCTAAATTGTCCGTAGGTGTGAATGTGGGTGTGAATGGTTGTCTGTCTCTACGTGTCAGCCCTGTGATAGTCTGGTGACCTGTCCATCATAACATATTCTAATCTTTTAAGTTATTCATGTTCATTTCTCCTCCAGATGCTCCAAAGCTTCCCTCTGTGTCAGTGAGTCCCTCTGCTGAGATAGTGGAGGGCAGTTCAGTGACTCTGACCTGTAGCAGTGATGCTAACCCAGCAGCTACTTTTACCTGGTACAAGACGAACGCAAACCCTCAACCTCTCGGTAAAGAACCTCAGCTTGTCTTCAGCTCCATCCAGTCCTCTGACTCTGGAGAGTATTACTGCACAGCCGAGAACGAGCTGGGGAGGAGGAGGTCCAATGACATCATCATTAATGTGAAATGTGAGTGAAACAGCTTATTTAGAAATGACTGCTTAAATCCGTCCAGTCTTTGCTGATCATAACTGCTCGCTTGAGCTCTGCTTGCTCAAGAAAGAGTTTTATGCAGCTTTGGGACTCAAACTGTCACACATCCGTTTATCAGACCACCTTCAAAGTCTAAAATGCATTTACACAGTTTAAGATTTTCTACATGAAACTAAGTATTGGCTGATTAACGGATTTATGAATCAAACCCTTCTAGTAAGGTACAGTACAGTATATCTCACATCTGTCCATCTCTAATTCTAGACAAATCAACTATAATCATGAATATCATCAGGCTGACTCTGGTGGCTGTGATGCCGACCCTACTGCTTCTTTTTTCTCTGATGATGAGGTGAAACCATAAAAATTAATCATTACCCATCTTTCACTTTGAATGTTTCATTTCAAAGTATTGGAGTGTTTGATCAAAATTTTTATTTGTTTGTTTGTTCTTGGATTAGATTCAGGAAGAGGAAAACTCTGAGCTCCACCACTGAACCAAATGAACCCAAAGGGACTCTGGAGGTGAGAGAGAGATTGGGACACAGTGACAGAACTTACGTTACTACAGTAATACATTACTTTTTAGCAGTAACAAAGTAATGTAACACGTTACCAACAGGATTTCGGGTAATATTATTACATCTACAATGTCATATACAGTTTTACTACCTGAAATAAACAGCTTATTGTTTTTAATATTCATTCATCCACACTGCTCCACTTCCGCTAGTGCTCCAGCAAAAAATAAAAATATCCCCTGAGGGTTAGTTGTGCGTTGTCATCAGAGGTGGGTAGAGTAGCCAAATATTGTACTCAAGTAAGAGTACTGATACTTTAGAACAATATTACTCAAGTAAAAGTAAAAAGTAGTCATCCAAATAATTACTTGAGTAAAAGAGTATTTGGTGAAAAAACTACTCAAGTACTGAGTAACTGTTGAGTAACGTCTGATTTATTTGTAAAATAAGAACATGAACGTAATCAATCAATCAAAAATAATAATCTGCAAATTCATGTATTTTAAACGGTACCCCTTTAACTAAAACAAAAATAAATTTAATCTTTACAAACATAACATAAATCAAGGCACAAGAAACACAAATATATTCTTATATATATATATATATATATATATATATGTGTGTATATATATATATGTAATTATGTACTCAGAGGTGGGTAGAGTAGCCAAATATTGTACTCAAGTAAGAGTATTGTTGGTTTAAAACAATATAACTCAAGTAAAATTAAAAAGTATTTTGCATTAAAACTACTCTGAAAAGTACAATTTACCTAAAAAGTTACTCAAGTAAATGTAACTGAGTAAATGTAACTAGTTACTACCCACCTCTGGTTGTCATATCATTATAGGCTACATTATAGAAGGGTGCCGGTGATCTGCACATCAGGGACTGTGTTATCATGTTCAGTGTGTTCCCATTAATACACCTGTAATGTCTATAGTGTGTCTCGTTCTGCTTTTGCGTCATAAGCATTTATACAGTCTATGGTCATAAGTCTGCTTGAAAGCAGCCGCCATAAGGAGCAGGCCTCCAGTTTGTTTTTCCTAGTCCTGGTGATGGGCACATCTGGGTGATGTTAGTATGTGTTGGATGTGTTTCCATTCACATCCCCTACAACTGCAGAGCAACGCTGGCACACAGTCCCGTTCTTATGCATAACTCTGTCTCTGGTGGGTCTGCAGCTCTGGTGTTTTTATTTGCGCTCGTCACAGTGACTTGATCACACGCCATTCTGCTTGTAGTGCTAAACTCAAATATGCATCATATCTCATAATGATCAGATTTTGATCCTCTGCCTGACCTTCCAAGGACATTTACTTAAAAAGGTCTAATAGCTTTACATATATATATTTTTTTCATTTTAATACAAAGTGGTAACCACTGTATGTGAATACATGAATCATGAGTCAGACCTGCGCAGCGCTGGATTTGAAATGAACTGTAATAAACTGGAGCTTCTGTGCTTTGACTACCTGCTGTGAAACAACGTGACCCTCATCCATTTAAAATGCCTATTTATTCTCCTGAGGTCATTTTGGTTAAAGTAACGCAAAAGCAGTGTAATAAGTAACTTATTACTCTGCACAGTAATATTTTATAGTAACTTTACCTTTTAAATGAAAGTATCTGGTAATATATAATGTAGTAAATTTTCAGAGTAACTCGCCCAACACTGTATATCGTTATATACCTTGACAAGTAACATCTTCCTTAATAGAAACAAACAGAAATAATGTGTATTTTTACCCCAACCACATTTACTGTAGATTTCCTTTGTAGCAAAGAGCAATAAAAAGGAAACAGTTTGTCCTTTAAACACGTCTGAATACATTTCAATATGAAATCCAAATTCCATTTACGAGGCCTTTGACTCTCATCTTGTTGTCTCTCTCCATCAGTTGGAGTCTGGTCCTGATATCAGCGTCTCAGCCTTGATCACTGTCACTGCAGCACAGACAGAAGACGCAGAGGAACAGGAACACTGAGTGTGAAGGTCAGTCAGGTTTGAGTCTGCTGAGTCTATAATTTCTTGCTTCCATTTCTGAGAAATAACTCACCAGAACTTAATGTGATTTTTTTTCCAGATGCAGGCAAACCAGAGGGAGACTCAATACTTTGCTATGTATTGCATG
Organism: Epinephelus moara; assembly: GCF_006386435.1. NCBI lineage: Eukaryota > Metazoa > Chordata > Actinopteri > Perciformes > Serranidae > Epinephelus > Epinephelus moara. Next base: position 1,172,681 of record NC_065510.1, on the reverse strand, counting down.
TATGGTAGTTTAAACATCATGTCAGTTCCCTCTCACTGCTGCAGAGGGCGATAGTGTACAGGAAGTTTTTGATTTCAGCTTTGAATGAACTCTTTTCTGTTTCTTATTCAGAGTAAAGTTTTTATTTATCAGTAATGAGTGCAAATAAAATTTAAATCAGTTTGTCCACTCTGACTTATTTGTCTATCTATGAAACAGTGTAATAAACTTTTACTGTGTTAATGGACACCTAAACAGCTACTGCTTGATGAAATAAACTCACCACACTGTAAACCCAATTCACTCAACAACAACTTGCACTCAGAACTTTTAGTTTAATACAACACAGTAGCATTAAAGTTTTGAGCACACGAGACGAAAAAAAAAGTGTCACATGACAGGAATGTTATGTCAGTTTAACACAACTTTTTGTTGTTTTTGATTGTGTATTCAATTATATGTCATATGAACATAAAAACACTGAGTACACATTTTACAACCAGTTTTCAATGTTTAATTCAACTATAAAATATATTGTGGCAAGTTAGATTTCTCAGTTGCAAGTGTGACAAGGAGGCAATAAGTGGGAAAAGTAGGGAGAGGACCGACAACGCCACCCAGCATTGTCTTTTTCAAGAGCCTTGAATTGAGTCGAAAATTAGGAATAGGGCACACAGACTCGTTACTGAAACAAGGACAGGGATGTTAAAGTCAAAATAAACCAAATGTTTTGTTGAGTGTAGCAAAAATGAGCAGATATCAGTGACTGGAGCTGCTGGGAGAAAAGAAAAAAACCTACATAGTCAAATCAACACAAATACCAATAAGGGGGAATTAAAATACTGTTTGTAATTAGCTTAAAAGAGTCTTGAGCCAAAATCTAAAACCACAACTGGCAAGTGAGCAGAGGCCACTTGTAGAGAAGCAGACCACACTGAGGATTGCCCAGAGGTGCCACCACCAATTCACCTCAGATGCAACACAGCAATGTTCACAGCAATCTGGTGGAATCTACACACGTGTCCTGGTGCCTTTACTGGCATGCATTAAGTGTGGGGACCTCACCATAGGTGCCTAGCCTCCAAACAAGGTGGCACTGCGCTTCACCGAACGAAAAGAGTGCGTACAAAATGAATTATATATACCTGTTAACAACCAGCCACAACAGGAGCCTAAAGAATGAGCCCAGCCACCAAGGGCCTTCTATAGTCTGACATTAACTAGGGGTGTGGTTGGGGGACAAGGCAGGCCTGGGGATGCATTTACTGGCACTAAATCCCTTAATTAAAGAAGCACCCCATCACATAAGTTAAGGGAAAATAGTTGAATTCTGATCTAAGAAATGGCCTTTGTCTCATCCAAGCTCAGCTTTATGTTAGGCACACACAGGTGGGATGTCACTAACTGTGTATATGACCTAACTCGTGGGGCAAAATGTCTTTTACCACAACATTAAATGTGACCTATTAGAAGCACTGTGAAATACATAAACAATGATCAGCGGAGCCTGGGCTGCCTACAGAGACGGCACTTTTTCACAGCATATTTAGAGGACGTAGCTGGCGGATCGTGAGGAGATGTTTGCTGTATGTAACAAAAACTTTTCAAGCTTAGGAAGACTTAGAGAGCCTTTAAGGACACATTTAAACACAATTTTCTTTGGCTTACGGCCTTAAACACACTGTCTCATGGCATACTGGGAAACTCCACCCGTTTAGCCCCAAGACACCACAATATATTAAGTGCACAAAGACAGTGTTGTTTATTGGCCTTAAACTAATAAGGTAAAATCATATTTATAAATTTCAGTCAAATTAACTCAAAAGTATGTCAAGTTTACAAAGGATGAGTTTTTGTGACAAGTCAGCATTAAGTTTTTATGTCATTTTGACAGTCCATGGCATTTGTGTAGACTGTACTTCAGAATTTTGTGTCATGGGTGGACTGGGGTTTACAGTGTGGATAGGTCAAGAGTCAGAAAGAGCACAAAAGCAAGCTTCTTAAGTTTATTAGATTTGATTAATTCCTTATTCTACTCTGTAGGAAAAAAAATGACATCACAGTCTATGCCATCAAACACGCGGAACAGCTGACACATATAAGAACATCACAACAACGCAGCATAATATTGAGCTCAGGTTATTTAAAGTGAAAACTCCTCTTGCAGAGTAGTTGTCTGTATCAGAGGGGAGGAGGATGAAGCGTGGTTTGAGAGGCCTGCAGGGGCTGTGTGCTATGGTCAGTGCTCTGCGAGGTGTCAGTGAGGGCTGGCAGGTTAGGCTCTCTATCTCACTGTCATGTGCACAAACTGCATTTTAAGAAGCTAATGCATCCTCTCCACAACAGCTGGAAGATTCATTTCTCCATTTCAACATGGTCATTCGTTTGATCGTGTAGGTTACTGAAGTAAAGAGGAAGGAAGCCAGGCCTGGTTAAACACCTTCATATCTATTTAGTGCAACGTTTCCAACCACAGCAGACACACACTGTCTTCACAGACCACATCCTCATTTTGTAATATAGAAATGTGTATTCTGACTTTCTGACACACAGTATTTCTCATGTGCGTGATCTGCTGTGATTTAACAGAGACGTGAGGAGCAGCTATGAGTTATACAGCAGCAGTGAGAGGATTTGCCGTCTTCCTTCTCTCCGTACAAGGTACTGTAGATCTACATTTACATTGTGAGGCAGTTAGCACACTTTAGATATACAGAGGAAGGTTTTTTTTAGTTGATAGAGAGGTTTGATGTTATGCAATGTGGTGCCATCCCCTTTAAACACCAGACATTCACTTCTCTTACTTTAATTAGAAGTCATTACAGGACATCTAACACAGAGCTGTAGCTTCACAAATTGAAGTATCTTCGCTATAAAAGAAAGTCTGTCTCCTGATGTTCTGAGTCTGACTGTGGTTCCTGATGTGCTCTGTGTTATAGTGACAGTGGGTCAGTATGACTGCAGAGTGACTTACACCTCTACTGAGATCTGTGCTGTAAAAGGATCAACCGTGGAAATACACTGCAGCTACAGATACCCATCCAGAATAAATTCACCTTATACCAGACTGAAGAAAAAATTATGGTTTAAAGAATATGAACCTGTAGATCTGAGAACAGTCCCACAGTATTCAGGTCGTGTACAGTACAGTTTTACTGACAAGGACTGCACTCTGACAATCACAGACCTGAGAGAGAGCGACTCAGCTGTGTACAAGTTCATGTTCACAACAGACCAAGGTGGGAGTTCAACTGGTTCACCTGGAGTCACTCTGTCTGTCACAGGTAACATTTTCATTCATATGTTTTTTCCCCCCAAATGATTATCATCTAGGAAACATTAATATAAATGTATTGTGTGTGTGAATTTGCATTTATGTTGACAGTTTCATCTAAAATAACATTTCTGTTTCATCTCCACAAAACCAGATCTCCAGGTGCAGGTGAGGAGGTCATTCCATAGTACCTGGTCAGAACTGAAATGCCACAACAGTTGTGCTCGACCTGATCATTATCACTACATCTGGTACAGGAATGGACAGACAATTTGGGAACACACATCTTCTTTTATAGACATCTTGAATCCTGCAAACACCTATTACTGTGCTCTGAAAGGATATGAGAATTACGCCTCTCCTTCAGTGTGTAAGTTTACTCCACTGTGTCAGGACAAAAAACACACTTCATAAACTCTAACATGACAATACAATTACAGTGAATAGTTATACATGTTCTTTAATAACAGATTCTAATCTTTAAGTTATTGATGTTCATTCATCTCCAGATGCTCCAAAGCGTCCCTCTGTGTCAGTGTGTCCCTCTGCTGAGATAGTGGAGGGCAGTTCAGTGACTCTGACCTGTAGCAGTGATGCTAACCCAGCAGCTAACTATACCTGGTACAAGGAGAACCAAACACTGCTCAGTGAAGAGCCACAGCTTGTCTTCAGCTCCATCCAGTCCTCTGACTCTGGACAGTATTTCTGTGCAGCTGAGAACGAGCTGGGGAAGACGATGTCTGACTCCAACTTTGTTCATGTGAAATGTGAGTGTAACAGCTCATTTAAGAATAAACAGCAGCTTAAATCTGTCCAGTCTTTACAGGAGAAGATCATAACTACTTTCTTTGGCTCTACTAGTTTCAAATTCACCATCTTCTGTAATTAAAAAAGCAGCTTCAGGTTTTTTTTAATGCAGTCTCCGCTTATCTTCATTTCTATTAATTGTCCAGTGTAAGATAAAAACCTCCTACTGACTAATTATTATTTTAAATATGAGTCAGACAATGGATTTAAGAAAATGTATTGAGGCCCTTTTTCTTGAAACTGGGCACAAGTTTAAACCAGAGCACCAGAGTGTGTGTTAACACCATCCTGGCACAACTCACGTGGAAAAGAGGCTGCATGCGTTATTCATAGGAAGAGGAAGGAATCAGGGGCACCCACTAGCTCACCTGCTAGAGCAGGTCCTCTTTTACAATGACTGTGTCTTTGCCACAACAGCCGCGGGTTGAGGCAAGCCTCAATCCAAACTCATGACTACTTCTCATCATCTCTCGAGTTAGATTTAGGTTTCAAAAAACTTCTGTCTGTGTGTCACAATGAGCCTGTTTGTCAGATGCCTTATAATGTTGTAATTTACTTCAGTAATTACAGCAGGTTTGTTCAATAGTTAATTATGTTAATTAGTCATGTGTGATACATTTCCAGGTTTCATGACATTATGGATTTATTATTTTTAATTACTAATTCTTGTATCAAACCCTTCCAGTGAGGCACAGCACTGTATATATCTCATAACTGTCAATCTCCATTTGTAGATAAATCAACAATGATCATGAATATCATCAGGCTGACTCTGGTGGTTGTGATAGCGACTCTACTGCTTCTATTTTGTCTCTGCATGAGGTGAAAATATAAAAATCAATCATCACTGATTACTTTGAATATTTTCTATCATAGTTTTGGATCAGATGTTTTACTTATTTGTTTTTGGATTAGATTCAGGAAGAAGACAACTCTGAGCTCCACCAATGAACCAAATGAACCCAAAGAGACTCTGGAGGTGAGACAGAGATTGGGCCACAGTGGCAGAACTTACTCTACTAGAATGGTTAAAACGATGTTAATTTATGAGGCCATGAAGATAATTTACATATTCTCACTCTCATCTTGTCGTCTCTCCCTATCAGTCAGACTCTGTGTATGAGAACATCTCAGACTCTGCAGCACGGAGAGAAGACGCAGAGGTGCAGGAAGACCTGGTGTGAAGCTCAGCCAGGTTTGAGTCTGCTGCATGAGGAAAAAAATCACAAACTAAAAACATCGCCCTGGTTACATTTCTGAGAAATAACTCACCAAAACTTTATTTGATTTTCTTCAGATGCAGTCAAACATTGAAGTTTATATATCTAGTCAGCATCACAGGCAGTCGGCAGCAGCATGTGGCAGAAGATTTGAGTGGAATGCAAACTATATTTGTGCCTGTGCAGGTACAATACATATGTTCATAGCTTAAAATGTTATTGTAGATTTTAATGTTGCAAATTTATTTTAAGAAATATTGATAGCCCCAGCACATCCCACCTGTCCTGGCAGAGAAGGTGCATGAAGTCAAAACAGACATGGAAATATTTCACAGCTTGTACAGTATATTTTGAATAGTATAGTATATGTTAACACATTGATAAACGTAAGATCTATCACACAATTTTCTATGTATTGCACGTATGGTAGTTTCAATGTTATGTCAGTTCCCTCTCACTGCTGCACAGGGTTTTTGTGTTTGTTATTCAGGGTGAAGCTTTTATTTATCAGTAATGAGTGCAAATAAAATTCAAATCAGTTTGTTTGCTCTGACTCATTTGTCTATATATATAAAACAGTGTAATAAACTTCACTCTGTTAATGCACAACCTGAAACAGCCACTGCTTAATAAGACTCATCAGTTTACTTGGATGAGACAAGAATCAAACACAAAAACAAGCTTAATTTTTCAGATTCAGATTAATTCTTTATTGTGTTCCATAGAGAAAAAATGGCACCACAGTCTACTCAGAGCAGGTTATAAATGGACAAGAACACCACGACAGCACAGCACAAGTCTGTTACAGTAACCCCAGGTCATTTATTAACCAATAATGTCTGAGAGCATAAAACTCCTCCCAAAGCAAAGATCTCTTGCAGAGTATTGTCTGTATCTGCAGCCAGAGGGAAGAAGGAGGATGAAGCAGGGTTGAGGGGGTGGCAGGGGTTATGTGCTATGGTGAGTGTTCTGCGAGTGGCGGCAGGGTCAGTGAGTTGATTTTCTGGAGCTTGTTTCTATTGGTGAGTGTGAGCATAGTGAAGTAGCTGCTGTTCTTCCACTGCAGCTCAACACGTTAAGGACAGAGCAAATGTCATTCTGTGATAACTGTAATTGAAGATCGCCACTTGATTTGTCTAACTTGAAACACAATATGAGTACTGTGCATTTTGTCCACATCACTTCCACTGAAAGCTTATATGAGTGGTATTTTTAATGGCTAGTATAAACAGGTGGGAAAACTGCAAAAAGCAAAACCTGTCTCAAGTGCAAACTGGCTATTACGTTAAAACACACATGGAGAAATTGTGAACTACTTTTTAGGTTCTCGCAATGAATCAAGTAGCCTCTATGCTCCTGCCACAGGGTTCAAACTCCATTGATATAAACTAGTCCATACTCATTGAGTGCACAGTTGCCCACATACAGTTTCACATGGTGTGTGTTTGGGATACAGGTCATAGGAAATTGCAGATTAAATAGTCAACTGAACCCATTAAGAAGAGCAATGTATTCAGACAGAGTTTTTGTGAATTTGATAGTACAATTGCTTTCTTGAAAGTACAGTAGTACCATTGCCAATAGTGGGATAGTTAGTGGGCTGAAACTGTACATTAGTAGTTGAGGTAGCACGTTGAAAGGCAGATAGTTAAAATGTTTATATGTTGTATTGACTTAAAAGTGGGCGCACTGCTAGTTCACATGGGAAAGGTGCGGCTAGCCCTTGTTGCAGCAGCATACCATACCATGACTTAGTCATACAAAAATTAGAAAAACAACAACATTGGTCCACAGGGGGAGCCACAGCGATCGGTCGCATTTTAGCCATTTTTGTTATAGCGCCACCCAGTTGCCAATTAGAGTTAAATTTCTCCAGTCACCTTGAGGCGTCCTGTTCTACATATCTACCAAGTTTAGTAAAAATCCATATGGCGGTTAGGCCTAGATAAGAAATTAGCTCTCTAGCGCCCCCATTTTGTTTGATGGGGTCAATAATGGAGGGGTCCCCTCAGATTATGTGTGGTCATATGCCTACAAAGTTGCGTGGTGATGGGTGAAACCCTTGAGATGTTATACACCTTTATGTGATGAGCCACGCCCTCCGCAATATTCATTGCCTTATAGAAGCTCAGTTTTAGTAAGTTTTCCAACTTTTGCCAAGAGGGAACTTTAGATATTGGTCCCTAGATTATGTTCACCCAGTTTCATGCAGATCGCTCAAACTTCCTAGGAAGAGATCCATTTGAAGTGTTTTTCAAAAAATTCAAAATGGCGGAAAATCTATATAAGCGGAAGTTATGGGTTCTTGAGGCAAATGTGTTCCTCATGAGGAGAGGCATCTCTGTGCAAAGTTTCATGTCTCTACGACATACGGGGCATGAGATATGCCCATTCAAAGTTTGCAATTTCAATCGGTTGCTATAGCGCCCCCCTTTGGCCAACTGATGTAATATTGCTTCATTGGCATCCTCCCATGACCCTCTACCACTGTGCCAAATTTCACATGGATTGACCAAGTCAGTGAGGAGAAAAACGTGGAACACACACACACACACACACACACACACACACACACACACACACACACACACACACACATACACACACACAGAGTTTTCATCATTTTATAGTAAGATACCATTTTCTATATAATGAGGCTCTGAGTAAAACATGGATATTGACGGCCCTCTGCTGGTGAGCTGTGGACAAAAACAGACTGATATCCAGCCTCAGGATTACAGCTCTTGTAGTATATCAAATTAGGTTATCCGCTTTTACCCTGCAGATAGTTTACTGAATGCTCATTTCACGCTTCAGTGCAGTAAAAGTCTCGTTTACTCCTCTAAGTTACACTTGAGTTGTGTATGTCAAGACTTCCATGGCGAAAGTAAGGTCACATACACATGTTTACATGTGATTTCAGCACATTTGAGTGACAGGAGTAGCAGGTAGCACCTTGTATGCTTCCTGCTGTATGGCGCCTTGGCCACCATGAATGTGTGTGTGTGAATATGGCAAGCAGTGAAAGGGTGTTTTAAATGGTCAGACGACTAGACAGGCACTATACAAGTGCAAGCCCATTCACCATTTACTTCCCCTCTCTGTATTAGCGACATGCATTTCTCACTGAGCACCACAGGAGCACTGCTTGATCTGTGTCACTGTGACGAAAGATGAAGCTGCACCAGTGCTTTCTTAAAATCCTTATATCTTTCTGTAGTCACACCTGCAACAGAGTAACTGACTGGAAGTGGTAGAGAGGGTCATCCATTACTCAGAGGATTGGTGGTTCGATCCCCGGCTCCTCCAGTCCGCATGTTATAAAGTATCTTATAGCCGGCTCAAGTCTCCCTCTGGACCAAATATGGAATGTGTACTGGTAGCTGGAGAGGTGCCAGTTCGCCTCCTGGGCACTGCTGAGGTGTCCCTGAGCAAGGCAATGACTTGACACCCCCCTCACTCTGACATCTCTCCATTCAATGCATGTATGGGTCCTGTTTGTGCATGTGTGTGTATTTTGGGCCTGTGTGTATGACAACAGAGTGAAATGACTGAATATCCTCTTGGGGATTAAAACAGTACTCCTTCTTCTTCTTCTTCTTCTTCTTCTTCTTCTTCTTCTTCTTCTTCTTCCTCTTCTGATGATGTGTAAATCAGTAGTATAACATGTGCATGAGGGGTAAGAATGGAGTGTGGAAATTAAAAAAAAATGCAGAAAATAAAGGAAACTGGTGGAAAGAGGTGAAACTAATGCTGCAGGGACACACAGAGAGACAATGGCGAACAGAGCTTAGATTTTCTAAGCTGATTGTCACCAGAACCTGTAAACTTAACTGTGAGGTGAAATGTAAAAACTCTGCCGAACAATCAACAGCAGGGGTCGCCACACAGTGCTTTATTATCAGTTTCACTAATAAAAGAAGATAACTCATCTTGTGTAACAGTTTGTGACCGTCTCCTGACCCCAGAAGGGACACGGAGACTTGACTTTCCATGCGATACAAACACTACTTCCTGCACGGCTCAGTTTAGAGCTTCAGCGACAAATTGAAGTTGGATGTTGTTCTTTTGCATTTTGTGTGTTATTTACCAGCTGGTGTGTTCTCAAGTCTCTGAAGCCACAGCAGAGAGAAGAAAGGACCAGTTATGGGTTTTAAAGTAGCAACAGTTGGAATCCTTTTCTTCTTTCTCTCTGTATCAGGTATGGTATGTTTTCACTTCTTTCACTTTCACTGTTGCATTCAGCAGCTAGAGTGAGTGTAACGTGGGCAGGTTGATTTAAGATTTTAAAATGCATTCACATAGTTTTTCAATGGAGGGACTTTACTAGATGTCAGTTAACAGTTTGTTCATATTTTGGAAACAAACAAACAAACTGAAATAGCCTCAAAGTTCATCATTCAGTGTGTAAATGTGTGTTTTTGTGTAAGCAGTTTGTGTTTCAAAAGCAGCACAATTAGTGTGGTGTTTGAAGTCAATCATAGGTGATGAAATTTAGTTGCATTTGTGCTTGATTTTAACGACAAATGGGAAAGCTGGTGCAACACACAGTGCCAAACATATATGTGTCCTACAATGTCTCCATCTGAAGAAACCAAAGTCCTTAACCAAACTGAACTTCTCTGTATCAACATTATTGTGCTATTGCTGTATAGGCTGTGTGTTCACACCAAATTCTACTCTTGCATTTCCTGACCTGTGTGAGCCGTGTCCATTTATGGTTGAAACTGAGAACGCAAAGTCACGTTCTCTGCACTTCTCCTTTCACAATCAGTGACCTGATTACAGACAGAACAGTGATGAGAAAATACAATAAAAGGACACACACAAGACTTAAAATGCTTTGTTGTGGAGGCTCTATTGTCTTCACAATTTATTGTTTCTTATCTGTAAAAATAAAGTTCATAAAAGTTTCGTTTCCACTGAGGGAAATGGTTTCAGCTTACAGAAACAGACAGGAGGTCTGTGTCACCGTGACGCGTAGTTACTTTTCTGGGGAGGTGCACGTCAGGCTATGGCGTAGGTTACGGCATATGCTCTGCATCCACACAGAGCCTACAACATAACTACGGCGTCGATTCGATGCAGAAGTGTAAATTCCGCCTTACAATGAACAAGCCCTCTCAAGTTTAGGGGAGACTCTTGGGCATCAGAAGCTGTTGTCGTTCAGATATCTTAAATTGAGAGTTCAAGGGACCACTTTGAAAATTGCTTTGCCAGTTGTCCCCTTGCTGAAAGTTAGCCTAAATGTGGAGCATTANTCCGCCTTACAATGAACAAGCCCTCTCAAGTTTAGGGGAGACTCTTGAGCACCAGTAGAAGCTGTTGTCATTCAGATATCTTGAGTTGAGAGTTCAAGGGACCACTTTGAAAATTGCTTTGCCAGTTGTCCCCTTGCTGAAAGTTAGCCTAAATGTGGAGCATTACTTAGCCCCCTACCCGACAAGCTATGCCAGCACTGTTGGTACCAATGGATGCCTGAGATTGTCTAGTTTCACATGAGACCACTATCTTCACCCTATCTTTAAAAGTAAGTGTTCTACAGTGTCTTAAAAACAGTATTTGTGGCCTACAATTTTTTATGCCAGCGGGGAACCAGATGCGGGAGGGATGGCAATTGTCTCAGGGGGCCATGGTCACCCCCGCCCCCTCTTGGGGCACCACTGGCTCATCCTAAGATTAGATAGGCACTACATATTGCAACTTTTGGTTAATTATAATTACCTCAGTTTACCTTACCCATTCAAATTATGTTAGTCAGACAGTTCCACTATATTATTTTGTACTGTTGCAGAGTTAAGTCGTTTTATTATTCATGCAATAGTTATTTCATTATCATTCAAAGCCAGACATCTCTTATTAATGTTCATTCGTAACATTTAAGTTGCTCATTCATGGATCATTGCATCTGATGTGTATGAATCATCTTACTAATCGAACTCTGTGCCCTGCTGTTGGTATCAATCTGACTGTAGTTCCTGATGTGCTCTGTGTTACAGTGATACAGGGTCAAAATAACCGGGCAGTGACTTACACCTCTACTCAGATCTGTGCCTTAGCAGGATCAACAGTGGACATACGCTGCAGCTACACGTACCCATCCGGAGGAAATGATCAAGCTACAACAGTTACAGAAACTTTATGGTTCACGAAAGGAGGTGATGTTGCACCAATGGATCTGACAACAGATGCAGAGTACGCAGGTCGTGTACAGTACAGTTCTACTGACAAGGACTGCACTCTGAGAATCACAGACCTGAGAGAGAGCGACTCAGCTGTGTACAAGTTCATGTTCATAACAAACCAACCAGGTGGGAGATTTATTGGTTCACCTGGAGTCACTCTGTCTGTCACAGGTAACATTTTCAGATGAAGACTCAAAATGGTTCATCTTGGAAACACTCCTGTGTATGTGTGTGTGCATGTATCTTGACAGCTCAGTCTAAAATGTTCATCGTTCTCCACATACACAGCTCTCCAGGTGAGGTCCAAGGTCTTCAAACCAAGTGTACCAAGTGTCCATGCAGAGCTGTCTTGTGAAAGCACATGTCAGCTACCTGGTCCTCCGACCTACTTCTGGTATATAAGTGGAAGGAGTTCGATCAAAGGACAGACAAAGGAAGGAAAAACTTACGAAACTAACTTTTATTATAAAGACAGTTTTGCCTGCGCTATAAGAGGATTTGAAGAATTTGCATCTCGTCCAGAGTGTGAGTGACACTTTTTACTTGATTTCCTGTATCATGACTACGGAAGCCCTAGAGGCAAATGAGAAAAGAAATTCTGGTGATTGATCAAATTGTTTTTTCTCCTGTTTTTGTGACTTAAAGGCGGGTGAAAAAAAAGGCAAGAGGCTGAAGTCTGCCACTACCCCATGATCTAAATATGGCTTAAAAGCATTCATGTCTTCTTCCAGGTGATTTCTAATTTCTCACTAAACTCTAAACAGAAGGTAAATATGCACTGCGTGTTAGCAAGTTATGGAACATTACTGTCATGCCTTTCTTTTGGCTAAAAATGTATTTTAATCTTTGCTAACCTGCCTCACCTGGAAGAAAACACAAATGCTTTTAGTCCTACTTCATACGTAGGGTAGCCTCTTGTGGCCAAAATGAGTATTACAACCACAAACATTTGGAAAAAATGACCAATTAGGGGGCGATCACACCTACAAGGAGCGCTAGAAACGAGACGCCAGTAAGACAGTTGATTTCCTATGATACGGCGAGTCTGACTGGTTTTCAAGCATTTTTTATGACGAGTGTCTTTCTGGCGTCAATTTAGACACGCATTATTTTTCTGGCATCTTTTTAGATGCGCGTTTGTAGACGCTGAAAGTTGAAATAATCTCAACTTTTGGGAGTCAGGCGCCAGTAGCACCATAGCTCCATCTTGGGTCCATTTTCAATGTTTTGATCGCCCGGTTGCGCACACACCCTGCTCGACAGGCTTGAAAGAGCGTTTCAGGCATTTCAAATGTCTTTCAAGCCACGGCGTTTCTAGCGCCACCTGTAGGTGTGATTGGCCCTTTACATAAGATAAAATCAAATAAAATAAAACCTCTGATTTTAGAAGAAAAAAAAAAAGATTCTCCTGGCAAGACTGCTAATTTCACCTGTTCTCCACAGGAGCAAAAACAATTTAGATCAGACTTAGAAAATGCATCACCAGAATTTTCTTTTCTCACTTGACTCTCAGGGCTTCCGTACATAACTGCATTTATTTTACTCCAGCAAATGTGTTTACAAATGTTTAATTTTCTCAGGTGCCCATAACAGATACTGCAACATAGTGTCCTACAACAAGAGAAGCATTTGTGCCTTCAAGGGCTCATCCGTGGACATTTCTTGCTCTTACTATGGCTATGAACTAGGCTTATATCTTGCATTCAAATTCTGGTTCAGCCCTGGACGCAGTCATCAGTGGCAGAATCCTTCACAGCCCGAGGACCTTACTCGCGACCCTCGGTACGCAGGTCGTGTTCAGTTTAGGGTATCGGGAAGTGTGGCAACAGAGAGAGGACTTGCAACTCTGAGCATCAATGACCTGAGAGAGAGCGACTCAGCCGAGTATCGCTTCAAATTCAGAGCACAACGCTTTGAATGGCAGACTGATTTACCTGGCACAACACTGACTATTGCAGGTACTGATGATGAACACATGACATTTAATCCAAACACAGTGACAGTATGTTTCAATATAACACATAGAACAGTTTAATGTGAACCTGATGATTCTCCTTCCAACTTAAAAAGGATCATGCATCAGTTTAGTCATTCATCCTATACAGTAATTCTTATCAACTTAGTAACTGTTTGTTCAGTGGATTATTTGTTATCTCTGTCCCCTCTCTTTCATATCCAGCTCCCCGGGTGCAAGTGACAAAAGTAGTAGTCCAGCAGTCTGTTACTGAGGCAGAGTTGAGGTGTCAGAGCAGCTGCAGTCCAGCTGGTCGTCTCTCCTACGTCTGGTTCAAGAACGGAGAGATTGTCAAAGGAGTAACGTATTCTTACAGAGGCCAGTTTCATCTTGGAGACATCATCTCCTGTGCTTTCAAAGGATATGAGAATCACCGCTCTCCTTCAGTCTGTGAGTTTACAATGGTGTATCAATGACATAATGTCATAAGGGTAGAAACCTTTATACCAGTTATCAAGACATCAGATTTACGTGTGTGGTTCCCATTAGAATTATGCCTCTTACTTTTAATTCAGTGTGTTTTAAAGTTTTATTATTTTGTCTCAACTATAGAAATTAATTCTTTGGTGAAATGACTTTGTATACTCATTATTTCCAGATGCTCCAAAGCTTCCCTCTGTGTCAGCGCGTCCCTCAGCTGACGTAGCAGAGGGCAGTTCAGTGACTCTGACCTGTAGCAGTGATGCTAACCCAGCAGCTAAATACACCTGGTACAAGAAGAACGGAAATCCAGACCTTAAACCCCTCAGTAATAAACCACAGCTTGTCCTCAGCTACATCCAGTCCTCTGACTCCGGACAGTATTACTGCACAGCTGAAAATGAGTTGGGGAGGAGGACGTCTGGATACATCTTTATCAGTGTGAAGTGTGAGTGAGACATGGCCTACTTAAAAGAAACAAACAACACCCTTTTTGAAAATTTGAGTTTACGTTGAATGATGTTGCTATGGCAGTTATTCTAAGCATGACACAGTAATGTGGTGGGTGGGTGTAGTTAGGTAGAAAGAAAATAGTTCCTACATGAAACTGCTCACATCAAGGTCTCTGGATTATCTTGATTAACCAGGTCATGATTTCTGAAAAGAGATATCACTCTTAAGTTTCTTTAAATTTATGTTTCTGCACAAGCCAGAAGGCAGACATGTCTATGGCCAGTATCTCCAACACTCTGTGACTCACATCTAGACTGATACAAAGCACTACAGGCAAGAGGTTACTTTAGATTTAAGAATCAACTGTCCCTTCCATCTCTTTCAGATGCTCCAAAGCTTCCCTCTGTGTCAGTGAGTCCCTCTGCTGAGATAGTGGAGGGCAGTTCAGTGACTCTGACCTGTAGCAGTGATGCTAACCCAGCAGCTAAGTATACCTGGTACAAGAAGAATGGAAATCCAAACCTTAAACCTCTCAGTACAGAACCACAGCTTGTCTTCAGCTCCATCCAGTCCTCTGACTCTGGAGAGTATTACTGCACAGCAGAGAACGAGCTGGGGAGGAGGACGTCTGAATCCATCTCTATTGATGTGAAATGTGAGTAAAACAAATGATTAAGGCTTTCTGTCATCTGTCAGTTAGCCACTTTAACTTTTAACTTTTCTTTCGGCACTACCGCTGTGTTCCCTCATGAAACTTCAGCATTCCCTTGAGATAACTTTTGTCTTCTCTCTCTTATACTTTTGTGTTCTCTTACTTTAAATTTTAAGGCATCTCATAATACTTTAAGTTGCTGTATAATAGGGGTATGAATCATAAATAATGCTTAACTAATGTGTGGCTCATGGTGATTTATTAAATGAATTAATGCAGGATGTATTATGAGTTCCTGTTGTTCACCATTAACAAATGATGAAAACTATAAACCAAATGCATGATGCGGGATATCACCTATTTAATATTTTACCAATCTAATAGTTAGATTTCAATTCTGAGCTACATGAAACCTTACAGGTAAAATCACTTTGCCAACATTGCTCCTGTATTTAAAGAAAAAGGCACACTTTTGCAGTCCCAAGATTATCATACTATATAATGACGAAAACTCTGTGTGTGTGTCTGTTCCACGTTTTTCTCCTCACTGACTTGGTCAATCCATGTGAAATTTGGCACAGTGGTAGAGGGTCATGGGAGGATGGGAATGAAGCAATATTACATTAATTGGCCAAAGGGGGGCGCTATAGCAACCGATTGATATTGCAAACTTTGAATGGGCATATCTCATGCCCCGTATGTTGTAGAGACATGAAACTTTGCACAGAGATGCCTCTCCTCATGAGGAACAAATTTGCCTCAAGAACCCATAACTTCCGTTTATATAGATTTTCCGCCATTTTGAATTTTTTGAAAAACACTTCAAATGGATCTCTTCCTAGGAAGTTTGAGCGATCTGCATGAAACTGGGTGAACATAATCTAGGGACCAATATCTAAAGTTCCCTCTTGGCAAAAGTTGGAAAACTTACTAAAACTGAGCTTCTATAAGGCAATGAATATTGCGGAGGGCGTGGCTCATCACATAAAGGTGTATAACATCTCAAGGGTTTCACCCATCACCACGCAACTTTGTAGGCATATGACCACACATAATCTGAGGGGACCCCTCCATTATTGACCCCATCAAACAAAATGGGGGCGCTAGAGAGCTAGCATTTTTTGCCTATATTTGACAGGACAGTGAAGCACAAAAGGAAGGATGGGAGAGAGAGAGCAAAGAAGACATGCAGCAAAGAATGAAGGCCAAATTCCAACCCACACCGCTGCAACAAGGGCTAGCCGCACCTTTCCCATGTGAACTAGCAGTGCGCCCACTTTTAAGTCAATACAACATATAAACACTTTAACTATCTGCCTTTCAACGTGCTACCTCAACTACTAATGTACAGTTTCAGCCCACTAACTATCTCACTATTGGCAACTGGCAAACTACTGAACGTTCAATAAAGCAATCTTACTATCAAATTCACAAAAACTCTGTCTGAATACATTGCTCTTCTTAATGGGTTCAGTTGACTATTTAATCTGCAATTTCCTATGACCTGTATCCCAAACACACACCATGTGAAACTGTATGTGGGCAACTGTGCACTCAATGGGTATGGATTAGTTTACACATTACTGTTAGCTGCTAACTACATAAATATGTATTATATATCATGAAAATAATATGGGCCACATATACACTTTGCTTATGGTAATCTAAATGACTTTTTGCCTCTCCTCCAGATGCTCCAAAGCTTCCCTCTGTGTCAGTGAGTCCCTCTGCTGAGATAGTGGAGGGCAGTTCAGTGACTCTGACCTGTAGCAGTGATGCTAACCCAGCAGCTAACTACACCTGGTACAAAAAGAACCAAAATCTGCCTCAAGGACCAGAAGGCATCTATCATTTCACCTCCATCAGCTCTGAGGACAGAGGACTCTACTACTGCAAGTCTGAGAATCAATATGGATGGATCAGCTCTGACTCTTTGTTCATAGATGTCCTGTGTAAGTACACGACTTCAAAATAAAACATTATCTGCCACAGAAATTTCAAACTTGTAGCAAGCAGTAATTGAGTCACAACCTTAACCAAAAATGCAACATGTCTTTTAGTTCATATTCTGATTAGAATAGTTTTCAGCAACACTTTCTTAGTTAAATTACTGATTGGTTGGACTGGTGCACTTATTATTTGATCAGATACTGCTGGATCCAAATCGTGATTTTGTTGATTTTATTTCTTTTATTTACCTAAGGTCCACTTAATAGTTTCTGTCTTAGAGCTTTCATTTGCATGCTACGTTGAGAAGTTAGAAAGGAATGAGAGGTTACTATAGAAACAATACGATACGATATGATATGATGCGATATGATACAAGACGATGCGTAATACTTCATTGCCCTCGTACGGAAATTCGTCTTGGACTCAGGAGTTTAGAATGGTATCGTAATATATTTATGATAGAAATTAAATTCTTAAATTCTTTTTTAACAAATTAAACTACTGTATCGCAGGTTAAACTTGACTTTATTCTGTACTCTATTTATTCATGCATGAATAACATTAATGCTTTTTAGAAGTGTTTCCAAATTTGCTGTATAAAAAGGTTTTGTGGTAAAACCTCATCAGCCATTTTGTTATCAGTACAGTAACTCGGTTATGACACTGCCACCGACATCTGACAAAAACCATAAAGGTTCATGGCCCTGAGCTCTGTACTATTCACAGCACAAACACTGTTGCATATCATGCATGCTAATGTTAATGAGTTGTGTCTCTATGTATGTTCTCCTCCAGATGCTCCAAAGCTTCCCTCTGTGTCAGCGAGTCCTTCTACTAATGTAGCGGAGGGCAGCTCAGTGACTCTGACCTGTAGCAGTGATGCTAACCCAGCAGCTAACTATACCTGGTACAAGGAGGATGAAGACTCACCAAAAGCATCAGGACAGATCTTCACCATCACTGACTTCACAGCTGAACACAGTGGGAATTATTACTGTGAAGCCCAGAACAAACTAGGACATCAAAATGCTACCATTTGTCTGACCCTTGCAGCAGGTAATAAGAAGTAATACACACACACACACACACACACACACACACCAGCTGATCCACATGCTAATGTTTTAGTTCTTCACTTTATGTGTAAAGAAATATTATAGTATAGTCGTTAAATGTTTCTGCCAGTGTGGGATGCTGTTTGCCAGCACTGTTGTCCCATCCCCCAATGTATGGATTAATAATATTCATTCATTTTCCATAACTGCTTATCCTGTTGGGGGTTGCTGGGGGGCTGACACATAGAAACAGACCACCATTCATGCTCACATTCGCACCTGTGGCCAATTTAGAGTCACCAATAATCGTTTAATAGATTAAATGTAATTAATTAAATTATTAACCTAGCCTGCATGTATTTGGACTGTTTGAGGAAGCCGGAGTACTTGGAGAAAACCCAAGCTGACATGGGCAGAGCATACAGACTCTGCACAGGGGTTCAAGTCCTCCACCCCGGGTTCGAACCAGGAACCATCTTGCTGTGAGGCGACGATGCTAACTAACATTGCAATGCTACGTCAGGCAACCACGCACTGCTGTTTGAAATGTTTATAATCAAATGTAATCAGAAACATAAATACACTTAAGAAGTTGTCATTATTAGCCTACAACTACCGATTCTTGAATTATGGTGCTATGGTTTGTCCAAGTGGTGTTGCCGTACCCCAGCAGAAGTTGTTGCTTGAGTGCTGTGGGTAGGTACAATCAGTAGTGCTCTTTACACAGAGGTCACTCTATAGGGCCGCTACTAAGTCTCTTCTTTATGCCGCCTTTGAATGTGTAGCGCCCCCCTCAGTGGTTAGGGTTACAGCTAAGGGTTTGGTTAATTAGGGGGAAACACATATCAACAGGAAAACAGTGTTTGACACAACGCTGGCATCCCGTTAGCAAAAAAGGCCTAATGTGAAACAGAATAATGTCAGCCTCTAGTGTGATCAATAACATACGCATCGGCAGTGCTTTACAAACAATAACAATTGCATTAACATGACAGTAATGATTATTTACTGTCCCTGTTACATGGTGGCCGAACTCGCCCTCTCCTCAGAGGATAAGGAGCTCCCAGACCTCATTGTTGTCCCAATTTGCAGACATTTTCAACTGCTGTTCTTCTTCTCTGAGTTAGCTGCTAACTGCTTCCAGCTGCTTTATAAAGCAAGGTTTATCTTATGTCCATTCCCATTTCTAGGAGAATCTACAATAATAATAATAATAATTGTCATAATTGTGACTCTGGCGGTTCTGATCCTGATAGCTGTTATTCTTCTGTGTCGACGGATGAGGTAAACAAATTCAACTTTTAACAGTTTGTCTTTGTGGAGATAATTTTTTTTTAAAAAGAAGTCTGCTAATCTTCCACGTTCATCTTTAAATGTTTCAGGACATTCTATCTTTGAGTATTTATGACGTTATCCTGTTAAAATATTTAACTCTACATCAGAGTGTCTGACCGATGCTTCCACAGTTGCACAGTTCACATCTTTCTGTTTCATCTTTGATTTTTACTTACTGTCACCAGAATCTCTTTAAGATATTTGATAAATAAATTGTTTCTTATGCTTGATTTAATCCAGGAAGAGGAAAACTCCGGACTCCACCAATGCACCAAATGACCCTGCACACAGTATGAAGGTTAGACATAGAGAGAATATAATCATGAAAATAAAAATAGTTTATAACACGTTAAATCCATTTTAAGATAAAAATCATTTGGTAAGCTCAGCTGGTTTTATGAATGAGGCCCTCTACTCGGTCGTTATCTTGTCATCTCTCCTCATCAGTTAGACTCCGGTCCTGAGTACCAGCAAGTCAACTCAACCTTGAAGTCCAGCACTGCAGCGAAGACTGAAGACACAGAGGAGCAGGAAGAACTCATGTGAAGCATCACAATTCACATCATGCACAGTGTGTGTTTTCAGCAGTGTTAATTTCGTTGATGAAAACTATGACAAAGAGTTTCCATCAACAACCTTTTTCCATGACAAAAACAAGAGCATGATGAGCTAAAAATAGATTTTGATCATAAAAACTCAAAATCTATGTTTCATTTTCGTTGATGAGAGGAAACGTGACGACAACGTTCATGGTTGACTGTCGGACATTGAAACCCGAGAACGGCCGTGCTTGTAATTATCTTTAAATACCACATGAGCGACTGGCTGACAAACTCCAGTAAATAGTCAGCGCAAAAATTTGTCTAGATTAAATTTTTATACAACCTGTCACATTGACTCTTATTTCTAATACATAAATCAGCCTCACTGGATTAGTTTAAAGATAAAAAAAAAAACATAAAGAAGACATAATTACTAAAAGTTGAAAATGTCGTGATTTTTTGCCGACTAAAACCGTTTTGAGTTTTCGTCGACTAAAGCTTGACTAAAATTACGAAGGATAAAAATGACTAAAATGTGACTAAAGCCAATGAGCATTTTCACTTGGTTTAAGTCACTGGTTTTCAATTATTTAAATCAAACAGAATCTCAGTAGTATCACACCCCGATGGCACATTTCTTTAAGTGTTGCAGCAACTGACTGAAACAAATTAGCCTGGTAAGACTGTCCTGATGACGTCAGCTCAACAGACTCTAGCCCCTTTTACACTGCCAGATTTTCCGCCAATGTTGGGCCATTATGCCAGCAAGCTGCGAGCGTTTAGACACACAGAGCTGGATTGGCGAATTGATCCGAGGTGCCCAATTTTCAGCCTTGTAGGGTAGACATTGGCGGAACCCCTTCAGTTTAAAAAGAACGAGGCGGCCTTCCGCAACGGGAGGGGCTGTTGATGACTTGTGGGAGGAGCTGTTGTTGATGCCGCACGTGCAACCCACTGGCGGTGGATAAACAGGAAACAGCTGATAGCAGGAATTAGCGAGCAGCTAGTAGCAAGAGGGAAACACAAACCTGACAGACACTGTAAAGATGAGCAACTGGAGAGACAAGGAATTGTGCGCCCTCCTTGTCCTCGCAAACGAAGAGGCCATTAACCGTCAGATGACGGGGACAATGCAGAACGGCCCTGATTGGGTTTTAATTTCTGGAGAGTGTTTGGAGCGGCAGTGAGTCCAGACTGATACAGAGAGCAAAAGAGAATGTTGAGCTCACGTCATCAGGATGGTCATAACAGGCTAGAAACAAACAGCCAGCTTCAAAAATTGTTTGTTTAAATGTCATGTCAGTTCCCTCTCACTGCTGCAGAGGGCGGCAGTGTGCATAAAGTTTTGTATTTCAGCTTCATACAAATTGTTCTGTTTTTTAGCCTCCACTGTGTTAAAGAAATGTGATGTACATTTAGTTTTTCTTCCTTATCTGTTATATATTTTGTACAACAATAAATCTTTTGTGAACCAATTGAAAAGTTTGACTATTGTTAAGCCGGGGACACTGTAATGTTTATTATTAAACTTATATTTTGAATCCCTCTCTGTTGTCTACTTTCCTGCATCAAGTTCTTTGGAAAATAAGTTGACAGCTGTGTGTGACTGAAGTGTAATGTGCCACATGTGACTTTTGGTACATAAAATATATCTGCGGTATAAAATGTACATGTCGTACCATCCAAAATATGCACCATCAATTACTGCGCACCTTTGTGTTGTGTGAAAACAGTCCAAACCTCCACACATTTATCTCCATGCAAACACCCAAGTTATTGTCTGATGGTCTTGTTGAGACCTTTTAGTTTAAACAAAGATTATAATCAAGAGGTGAACCTTTGCTGTGATGCTGCCTCGCCTTCAGAACAATGTAACATTTAGTGCTCAGTTTGTGATGTGTCCCTGTTAGTGGCTTTAGTGGTGGCAATGGCAACCGAGCAGGCGACCCACCTCTTTGGTCCAGACTGAAATATCTTGTCACCAAAACAGCAGTCACAGTCATTTCTTCATTTCAACTTGGGCTTTACCGTCATTCGTCTGTTCATGTACATTAATGATGTAAAGAGGAAGGAAGCCAGGCCAGTTTTAAATAGCTTGATATCTATTGAATACAACTGTACCAGCCAGAGAAGACACACACTGTCTTCACCGACCACATCCTCCTTTTAAATGTGTATTATAACTGACTGACACACAGTATTTCTCATATTTGTGGTGTGATGTGATTTAACAGACACGTGAGGAGCAGCTATGAGTTTAGCAGCAGCAGCGAGTGGATTTGTCGTCTTCCTTCTCTCTGTACAAGGTACTGTACATCTACGTTTATTTTGTGAGGCAGTTAGCACACTTCAGAAATACACAGGAGGGTGTTTTTTTTAGTGTGTACAAAGCTGTGATGTTATCTAATGTGGTGCGACCCCTTAAACACCAGACACTCTGTGACACTGGTGGCGTGGACAATACAGTAGGTGAGTGTCCCCAACAAAGAAGTAAAAATATAATAATTTTTTTTATATAGCACTTTTCAAAACAAATGTTACAAAATGCACAAGACAATGAACAAAAAAGGTGAAACAAGATTACAAACAATAATGTAACTGTAAATTAATTACGTGGTAAAACAAGGAGTAAAACAAATAGGCTATATACACATATGTGTACCAAACTGCTTGGTGGAAACGGGGCTATGGTCTCACTATCCTCGGTCAACTGACATCATGAATATATCCATGCATTTATATATCCATGCATTGTCAGCAGTCTTTGCTGACGGCTTTGTGAAGCTATATAATCTGACGCTGAGAAACTATGTAATAAACAGCACCTGGCTGAAGAGAAACAGCTTCGCCGTGTGACATTTTGTCAAACTTTTGAACAGTAACCAAGGTGGGGCGGGAGTTAGGATCAAATATGCATGGGAGTGAGGCTACTGGGGTCATTGGGAGTGATGGGAACATACAGCTGAGTGTCATCTGCTTGACAGTGTGTGCATTATGTTTATAGAATAGAGATGAAACTGCATTAATGTTAATGGTGGACTCTAGTCTGTGTTGTGTTGATATAAAGAGGTCCACACTGTGGATATGTTTGGAGGTGATCTCTGTGTATTCCTGACGACAAGAGGTGAAAACAAAATCCTCAAAGTACAACTAGATAATCGATAAGCGGCCATGTTACATCAACTAAGTAGATAAAACACAGAAAACATACCTGATAACAAGAGGTGAAAACAACTCTTCTGTCAAGTTGAACCATATAAACTCAAGCCCTTTCACAAATCAAGACACACAGGGTTATATTAGCATTAAATAAGACTGTCTCCTGATGTTCTGAGTCTGATTGTGGTTCCTGATGTGCTCTGTGTTACAGTGATACAGGGTCAGAATGACTGGGGAGTGACTTACACCTCTACTGAGATCTGTGCCTTAAAAGGATCAACAGTGGAAATACACTGCAGCTACAGATACCCATCCAGCATAATGGGCAGTGATACTACAGTTGAGGAAACATTCTGGTTTACTAACATGAACGGGAATGAACCTGTGGATCTGAGAAAAGACCCACAGTATTCCGGTCGTGTGCAGGATCACTGTGAGAACAACATCTGCACTCTGAGAATCACAGACCTGAGAGAGAGCGACTCAGCTGTGTACAAGTTCAGGTTCATAACAAACCAAGCCATTGGTTACACTGGTTCACCTGGAGTCACTTTGTCTGTCGCAGGTAACATTTCCAATCACATAGCAAATATTTCCAAAGTTGTGTTTATATTTGCATGTGTATATGTTGACAGTTTTGTCTACAATAACATTCCTGTTCCTTCTTCACAAATCCAGGTCTCCAGGTGCAGTTGAGCTCACATGTTGTCTTTGTGGAGCAGAGGTGTCAAAGCAGTTGTCCTCTACCTGAAGATACTTTTATACTCTGGTATAAAAATAAGCAGAAAATTGGTACAGGAATTACTTATTACTTGGCCGTCATTAATCCTGCAGACACCTATTACTGCACTGTAAAAGGAAATGAGAATTTCCCCTCTCCTTCAGTGTGTAAGTTTACTCCTCTGTGTCACTACACTGAAATTACATTACAATTACAATTTCCGACATAACCTCACTGGATTCTTTTAAATCTTAAAGTAGGCGCAAAAGTATTATTTATAGACACAAAAAGCTGAATTACTACCAGTAAAAAAACAGATGCATTCAGGAATACTTCAGTCAGAAGAGATTTCATTTAGAGTGAAAAATAATTTATTACATGCAGGGTAAAGATGAGGGGCGGAAAGTTCTTTGGTGATTAGACCCAGTCGTGACGTGTATATTAAAGGGGTAGAGATTGCCATGGTTAGTTTAGGGATATTCGGAAGATTAAATTCTGACAGATTTGACGTCAGACACAGATGCACAGAGGTTTCCTTCGCGGGGATATAAAACACATTGGCTGGCAGCAGATTATAACACCGCTAGCAACTACCGTAGAGTGAAGAGCGGGCAAGTTAACTTTCACCTGGTAGCCCACTGTCTGTTTTCTGTGTAAAACCAGTTATTTTAATGACAACGCAGTGTGCTATTATGTGTAGCATGCTTAGTTAGTGACGTATGCCACATGTTGTATGTCACGTGATACATTAGCATAGCATAGCATTACATTAGTAACAATTTATTTTAAGCCAAACCATGATGTCTTTTGGAAAGGTATCAATGTGCTTTTGTTGCCTGATAGATAAATAAACCAAAAACAAAGTGTTTCACACACGTATTTATTTTGAAAAGACAGTATGCACGTGACGAGCAGAAACTATACACTTCCAGAGTGATTTTTGAAAAGACACAAGCCATGTAAAGAGCATAACTTGACACAGTGTCTGAAGAATGTCCTAAACGGACGTAGTAGGTTGCCTTGTGCATCGTTTTGACGTTTAGATCCACTGATTAAGCAGCGATATTTGAGGAGTTGTGATGGGAGCACGTTGAATACTTTTATACACACTGTTCTGTAGACTCAGCAAAAGTATTTACAAAACAAGGAAGGAAATGGGGAAGTGATCTGCCAGCACAGGGATTTGCAGCAATAGATGAACTACTTGCAACAACTATAACTTAATTGAGAGGCCCGTTAGAACTGACTCAGCAAACCGAACATAACCAGCATATACAGAGAATAGAATACTTTTTGAATAAGTTAAATAAGTAAATAAGTTTTTGAAAATGACAATTGACGAAAGGCTTGTTAATGGATCTAACCTGGAACAGCTCCAGGATCAGACCTCTGCACAGCCGCTGTGACAAATTATAGATATAGTCTAAAACAAAGAAAATGAATCATTTAAATAGTCAACTGTCTATGATAACATACTCTAATCTTTCAGTTATCCATCTTAATTTCTCCTCCAGATGCTCCAAGGCTTTACTCTGTGTCAGTGAGTCCCTCTGCTGAGATAGTGGAGGGCAGTTCAGTGACTCTGACCTGTAAAGGTGATGCTAACCCAGCAGCTAAGTATACCTGGTACAAGGATGACGTAAAATGTCACCCTCCCAGTGAAGAACCACAGCTGGTCTTCAGCTCCATCCAGTCCTCTGACTCTGGAGAGTATCAATGCACAGCTGAGAACGAGCTGGGGAGGAGGACGTCTTACATCACCATCGATGTGAAATGTGAGTGAAACAGCTTGTTTAAAAATAACAGCTTAAATCAGTCCAGTCTTTGCTGATCACAGTTTTCTTCTGCTCTGACTTTCACAATGTCTCTTTATTCACTGAGCAGCTCCATGAGATTTGAGAGTTTTATGCAGTTTTGGGACTCAAACCATCACACATCCATTTGTCAGACTATATTCAAAGTCCTAATTGCAGCTACAACCAGCTACTCACAGTTTGTAATACAAATACCATATGTGCTGCTTCTGTGGCACAAGATTAATCTAGAATAATCTCTGTTAATTAACACGTCTCCTCCAGATCCCCCAAAGTTTCCCTCTGTGTCAGTGAGTCCCTCTGGTAAAGTCATCGAGGGCAGTTCAGTGACTCTGACCTGTAGCAGTGATGCTAACCCAGCAGCTAAAAAGACCTGGTACAAGGAGGACGAAACACTGCATCATGGTCAAGAGGGCATTTATCATTTCACCTCCATCCGCTCTGAGGACAGCGGGTTCTACTACTGCAAGTCTGAGAATCAACATGGACAGATGAAGTCTTCACGTCTATTTATAGATGTCCAGTGTAAGTACAAAAAATAATAACACTTATGACTTATTATTTTTACTACGAGGCAGACCGTGGATTTATAAAATGTCTTTGATGACCCCTTTTCCTGAAACTGTGCACAAGTTGCACGTGGCAGAGTGCTGCCACGTAGACGAGAGGCTGAATACATTATTACTAGGAGGAAGACAGAATCAGCAGGCGGAGTTGGGGCAAGCCTTACTAACATCCGGTCAAATGAGTATTCTAATCATCTTTTGAGTTAAATTTAGGTTTGAGGAAAATGTTTGCCTAAGTGTAATGATAGGCATGTCTGTCAGATGCCTTATAATATTATGCTGCGTTCGTTTTGTACTCGGAGGTCGGAAGTCGGAAGTGGGAATGACGTCACCTCCGAGTTGACAACAGTTTTTGCATTCTAGTTGACAAGTCGGAAAAAACATGGACGCCCACAAGAAAGCCTTTGTTACCCTTGCACTTTTGGAGTATAGACAGCTTCAAAACCATCATGCACTCCAACTGATGAACGCCACAGATGAGGCTGACCTAATGTAAAACAAATAAGATAAAATTGCTATAAACAGTACTTTAGCAGAGTGTTTACTCACTATGTATGTGACCGGCAGCCATCTTGAATTCGTAAGTCGGGGGTTGATGCGGTTGCTCCGAGTTTCCGAGTTGGAAATCCGGAATGGAAATTACATACACATGAATGTAAATGCAGTATCTCCAAATATCTTTGGTCTGCAGCTTTAAGCTTTAATTATTACACTTTTAAATGCAAAGATGTTTCCAGGCTGGTAGAGTCCTACTTCATGCTTAGCATAATGCTAACAGAATATAATGGGAAATTCCATAACGAGATTACAGTTAGCAAGAGGTTTTATCAATCTACCAAACTTACAAAAACATTAAAGAAACACGAGATGGTCCTTTAAAAACATATTCTTAATGAAACAGCTTTCTATGTGTACAGGGAGCATAACAAGATACAGCCAAGAGTAGGGATGCACGAAAATATCGGCAGGTTAACTGTATTGGCCGATATTGCCTTTAAAGTGAACTATCGTGTAGGAGCCAAATATGTTTGTTAAATAATCCAAGCTCTAATTGGTAGTTCACTGTTTTGAACACAAGGTGTCACTGTGATGTTCTCACTGCACAGGTGTAAAGGGAGGAGGGTCACTGTTGTCGTCAGGTGTTTGACCCGGAAGAGTTTTTGACCGCGACGGCGCTAAATGTTTGACACGCCGTTTGCCGAGTGTTTTGGTCTTTCTTGCAACTTAATGGACATTGTTCACACTTGCATGGAGGAAATAAATTGTTTTTTGCTGCAACCGAGAACAACCTGTGGATTCAATACGGACACAACAGGGTGTACAGTAAATCAAACTCAAGTCAGGCGTGTCAGCCAGGTCAATCTGGGTTTAAACATCTCAGTGGTTAAGTAGTAGGCTAGCTTCATGTCTCCATCTGCTGGTGGGCCATCACGATAAGAGTATGCATCCATAATTTGACATTAATTCCACTACAGAAGAGACCTGATGATCACTAAAATTAGGTAGAGAATATCGGTATCGGTTATCGGCCAAATAAGTTGTTATATATCGGATATCAGCAAAAAAAAAAATCCAATACAATGCATCTCTAGCCATGAGCCTTTAAATCAGACATGCTAACATCAAGTTCAATGCACACAGCATGCATAGCAAGTTCAGCTAGCTCCCGCTACCACAGTGGCGGCATGCTGACTACGCTCTCTTATGACCCTCAATATGAACAAAGTAACAGTCCTAACAAAATGAGTATACACAATGACGCTTGCCTTCACATCATAACTTAATGTTTTTGTGGCCTTGTGTATTTTTACAAGTTACTAACCTGTAAATTACAGAGAAATAATGACACAGGCGCCAGGTGATGTGTCTCTTCCTCTTGCTTGTGTCACTGAAGACAAGAGGCGGATACCAGCTACACCAGGCCTGATAAATCTGTGGATGATGTGGACTAGAAGAAAGTCTGGCTTCTATCCCAGTTGATAATTAATCACCAATAAAGTTAAAAGAAATTTGTTTTAAAACTAATTCATGAATTCTAACCTGCTAATGACTATGTTAAAAAAAAGATTTAGAAGAGACATTGATGTGAATTGTAGTTTCTGCTTTGAATGCACCGAAACTGTTGTGCATTTATTTTGGCATTTCCCCTCTGTGAAGTACTTCTGGCTTAAAATGTGGGATTTTATTTCTAAAAATATTGATGGTTTTCTTTTTGCTTCAAAGGAATGTGTTGTTTGGTCTCCAGGAATGTAGCATACATTAAAAAAAAAAGCCTCACACAACATACCGATGATTAATTAATTATATAATGGCCAAATTCCATATTCATAAATGTAAATGTCATGTGTAGAAAACCATGCTTTACTGCTTTTAACGATTTCAGGCAATTCTTTCTTTCAATTTATCACGCACAAAAAAAAAGTTAAAAAAAAAAAAAATCAAACTTGTAACTCCTTGTAAGTTGTCCCCATAAAAAAAAGCTCTACCAAGCCTGTCTCACTGGGGAGGCGCTGCCCCTTGTGGCAAAATGGAGATACAGCTAGCTCCCAACATGAATGTTCATTAAATGAAGTGAATAAGGCTCTCCTCCAAAGAATATACACATGAAAACAATACACCGCATACATATTGTAATTAAAGAATGTCCCTGTAATAAATTTGGACAGTTGCTTAAATTTAAAATGGCCAGACAACTTTAATTTGGGATTCATCCTGACGGTGGCCACTATATAGTACTACAAATGGTTTGACTGTATGTAGGGTATTTAAAATCTGGCCATAAATCAATGACAGTAAGTTCAAACGTCACCACATGTAGTGGATATTTTTAATAAATCTGTTGAGTCATATTCCCAAAGGTTTTTAGAAACTGACCAATACAGGGTGACAGAATTGGTCGGAAATGTATGAGTGTCTGATCATCATGAAACTTGTTAGTTATTTTTAATACAGGTGTTGGAAACTGTCAACACTCTGAATCCTTCTCAGCATTCAACCTTTACTGGCTTGACCCCAGCATTGTTGCAATATTAATATTTGTATTGATTAGGATCCCCATTAGTTGATGTAAATATACATCAGCTACTCTTCTGTAAAGCTTAAAATATTTGTGTAGAAAACCACAGGTCAATCACCTCACTGGCCAAGTTTGACACTGCTGTTGGATTTAATGTTACCCATGCTGTGACAACCACACATAATTACACGCAGCGCCTCAAAGCCGCAAAAATTGCAATACACTTGTCAAAACTTGAGGTCCCAGCTGCACTTTGCTTCACAGGCTGGAGAAATAATGTTTCGTACACAATATGAGAAGAGTTTGAGTCACTTAAAGTTTTTGTGATGCATGTCAGAGGGAAGTGTATTCACTGAGGCAATGTGTGACAAAGATGTTACTGGTTAATGTAGCCTGCTAGCTAGCTTTGTAGGGGTGACAATGGCTTGGCTCACAAATCAGGGGTTCTAAAGTCGGTTGATAACATAAGTACAAAAATAATTGCGTTTCTCTTCCAGGATCATGGCCGTCTATGCCTGGAAAAAAAAGATTTTTTAAATTGTCTCTCCTTTCTCCTCCAGATGCTCCAAAGCTTCCCTCTGTGTCAGTGAGTCCCTCTGGTGGGATAATTGAGGGCAGCTCGGTGACTCTGACCTGTAGCAGTGATGCTAACCCAGCAGCTATCTACACGTGGTACAAGGAGAACCAAAAACTGCTTCAAGGACCAAACATTTATGTTTTCCCATCTATCAGCTCAGAGAACAGCGGGATCTACCTCTGCAAGTCTGAGAATATGTATGGAATGATTAACTCTACAACTGTGCAGATAGATGTCCATGGTAAGTACAACATCTGCAAATCAGCAAAGACAGTGGATGCAAACATCTGATAAGCTTAGGCTGTGAGAAACAACAGCAGTAAGGTACAATGCTGTATATCTCATAAGTGTCAATCTCCATTTGTAGACAAATCAACAATAATCATGAATATCATCAGGCTGACTCTTGTGGTTGTGATGCTGATTCTACTGCTTCTTTTTTCTCTGTGGATGAGGTGAAACCACAAAAAAATAATCATCATCATCTTTTACTTTGAATATTTATAGTTTTTAATCACCTTTTTATTTATGTGTTTGTATTTGGATTAGATTCATGAAGAAGAAAACTCTGAGCTCCACCACTGAGCCAAATGAACCCAATGAGACTCTAGAGGTGAGACAGAGATTGGGACACAGTGACAGAACCTACTGTACCAAGTGGTTATAATTTTCTGTATCATCATATAATTTGATTAATTAACAAGCAGAAATAATGAATATTTACTTTTACATATTTTCAACTACATTTACTGTAGACTGTAGATTGTAGTATGAGTACATTTCAATATAAAATCTAACTGTATCCAAATCCCATTTATGAGTCTCGTCTTGTTGTCTCTTTCCATCAGTTAAAGTCTGACTCTGATTATGCCACCATCTCAGCCGTGAACACCATCGATGCAGAACAGACACAAGATACAGAGGAGCAGGAAGACCTGGTGTGACGACACTGAAGTGGACACATTTACCTTCAACTCTAAACATTTATATTGTCAGTTTGTATGTAGCAGCAGCAGGTAGGAGTCAGCAGCACAGGGTGTCAGCAGCAGCACGTCGCAGATTATTTTAGGAGCGTGGAAGCCTTATGTGTACCTGTGCAGGTACATTACATGTGTTTGAATTTAACTTGGTATGCAATATGTTATTTTAAAGTTTGATGTAAGAAATTGGTTTCAAGAAATGCTGATCACATCCCACCTGTCCTGGCAGAGAAAGCAAATTAAGTCAAAACAGACATGGAAGCAAAATATTTCACAGCATGTACTTTGTATTTTGTATAATGTAGTAAAGTATATTTTAACCTATTAAATATATAAGCCCAGCTCTGTAACACAATGCCAGTTTTAACACTCACTTTTCTCACTGGTATGGTCGTTTGAACATCGTGTCAGTTCCCCCACACTGCTGCAGAGGGCGATAGTGTGCAGGAAGTTTTTGATTTCAGCTTTAATATTATCATTATGCTGATTGCACAGGTTTCTATTTATGGGGTGCCGTTTGTAAAGTGTCTCACGCTGAAAATAACATCAACATTTTGCCACATTTAGCTTCAAACAGTGTTTAAAAAAGTATTGTGAATTTTTTAACGTCACCTTTTACCACATTTANTAAATCTAAATCTAAATGTTAAATCTAAATATTAAATCTAAATGTTAAATCTAAATCTAAATCTAAATGTTAAATCTAAATCTAAATCTAAATCTAAATGTTAAATCTAAATATTAAACCTAAATTTAAATCTAAATGTTAAATCTAAATCTAAATTTTAAATCTAAATTTTAAACCTAAATTTAAATCTAAATGCTAAATCTAAATCTAAATGTTAAATCTAAATATTAAATCTGATCCCTAATGAGATCAACCACAAATATTGAATTGATAATCAAATATGATTAACTTAAAGCATCACAATTCTAAGAATTTTCCTAGAATTTCGTCACAAGGAGCAACTCTTTGTACCAGGAAGCTTTGTGAATACGGCCCCAGATATTTTTTTGAATAAAATATTCAAAAATATTCAGTAACTACATCATTCCAGCTGTCATCATGTTTATGCAAAGTGTTAAATATTCAAATTACAAGGGGACAAGTGATACCAAAGCTGCTGTCAGATTCCACGAAGCCTTAGGAAAAATACCCAGAAACTAGCTTATAGTGACACCTCTGCCAGTCATGTGACTCTCCTCTTGCAGGTCGTGGTGATCTGTTGAGAGTCCAGTCATAGCTTTACTACCGTAACTGAACAGGCAGTTCTGTCAAGATATGTGTTTTGTTAGGATGGACCCTGCAACACAACATCAAAGTAAAAGTTCACGTTAACTCACAGGGCCAGGCAGAAGTCAAAAAGCAGACAGGCAGAGATGAGCAGGCAAACTCATCCAAAAAGGTGTGGGAACAGGTGTGCAGGTATGTGGGGAAGGTCAGGTGATGGGGGATAGCAGCAGCAGGGGTTACTGCGCAGCAGGGAGGGTTGGAAGGATCTGAAAAGTGGGAAATAAAAGCAGGCAAGACAGTCTATTTTTCATAATCTACAGTATATAAGGAAGTTCATGCAAAACAAGTCATTTCTTTATTTCATCTTGGGGATTCAGCTGCTCATGCATGTTAATTATTTAAAGAGGAAGGAAGCTGTGGCAGTTTTTATCAGCTGCCCCATTCAACCCTGTCCACAGAGGATATAACTTTTCTTTCAAGATCACATCCTTCTCTGTTTTAAGCGGAGCTCGTCTGAGTAAGTAATACTGCTCAGTATCTACATTCTAACATGCTTTAATAGATAGAGAAATGAACAGATCAGCTATGAGTTTAACAGCAGCAGCTAGTGGGTTTCTTGTCCTCCTCTCTGTACAAGGTACTGTAGGCCTACATCTATATTTATAATTTAATGCATGTAGCACACTCATTTTAGTTGCAGGACTGCAGGAGAAGTTAAGTTAAAGCTAAATTTACTGAGTAATTACTGGTAATTAGTCACCAGATCGCCAATAGATTTGATGATGATGTGATACAATGTGATATTTACCTTTAAAACCCTGTCACACCAGACATTTGCTTGCTTTAAAACCGGAAATTTAAAAGGAATCATTTTTTAGTAGTCAATATTATTTTTTCAAGTCATTTTATGTGCACACTGGAACTTTAAGATAATCAATAGAAAAAAAATGTGTTCAGTTGGTTAGTCTATACTTCTCCATTAGTTATTTTACAGCTGTATGAGTTATGGAGATAGATTTGTTTCATAATTATGTGTGTGAACAGATCGACAATCTGTGTGTAAATGTGTAATCTGTAAATATAAAACACCTTCCACAAATACAAAAAAAGATTTGTAAACTCACACAAATATTTTGCAAGTATAAAACGGATCTGCAAATACACAAACACATTCCACAAATAAAAAAAAATATCTGTGAATACATTACATTAATTAACATTAATTCATTTAATGTATTAAATTAATTTGCAAATAAATGAAAAGCATTTGTGAATATCTTCCTAATATTTACAACTTTCGAACAGGCATTCATGAACTCAGTTTTTATTTGTGAATCAAAAAAACATTTGTGGATCTCAGTTCTACACGTGTGGATTTGCTTCTTACACACACAGAGTTTTGAAACAAACTTTCCGCCGGTCCAAACGAAAATGCACTTGTATCACTTGCAGTTTTTTTTTTTTTTTTTTTTTTAAATAATCAGCGATAAGTAACGTGCATTCATTGTTTTATGTTAATGTCATACAGTGAGTATTAGTGTGTGTTTATTTGTTCTATGTATATTTAAAGGAGCAATAAGCGAAATTCATCATTTCTAGATTGAAGGAATTAAAAAATTGCTATGTGAAGAACTAGAGGTGTAATTTCATCTGGAGTATAGCATGACGTCACACACCCTCTCTCTGAGTTGATCTCCAGCCCACTGTTTACAAGCCGGTCCGGCTGCGCGTTCATGTACGTTCATGTGAATTATTAGCGGCTCGGTCCCAGCAATGGGTCAGGCGTTACGGTTGTGTTAAGTGAGTAAGTTAGCCCGGCAGCCCAGCTAACAATTTCAATTAGCACTGTAAAATGTAGCCTCACAGGCAGCCTGGCGGGCTCACGGGCAGCCTGGCGAGCCAGGCGTGCAGCCTGCGAGGTTACATTTTTGTAATATATTTGCTGAGATGGAGGCGAGGCTCAGAGACTAGAAGAGCTGGTAGAAGCGCTCCATAGCTGTAAGTTACTCCAGTAGCCGGTGGCAGCCGACTCAGCTAGAGCCATCGCCGGATCCCGGCTAGTGCTAACACCGGGAGCTAACGCTAACGTTCCTCCTCTTCTCCGTGAGTGAGAGCGATGTTTTAGCCTAGCGGGCAGCTGGCTCACGGGCTGCCCACTAGGCTAAAACATTGCTTCAGGTTAAAGTGGGAAGAAGCAGCGGGTATATCGGGCAGCTGAGTGAAGCTGGGTGAAGTAGAGGCTGCGGAGGAACCACTGGGATGGGTTAATGTCCAGAGCTTGAGCAGCCTGTGAGCCAGGCGGGCAGCCTGGCGGGCTCTAGCCAACTCGGGTTGGAGAGCAGGGGTAGAGGGAGGAGTGGCTCATGGCACACTTTGTTTTGGTCTACAGGCAGTGCACAACAGCAAACCTAGCGGTGAAACAATTTCGCTTTTTGACCCTTTAACTGGCACACACTTTTGTATACATTTTTGTCTGAGTATGAAAGGCACCACGATACTGGTGGGCAACGTTCAGTTCTTTAAAGCCGTGGCTTGGCTGCTTCTTCAGTTGGCAGTTATCAGCCAACTCATCCTTTATATTTTTCATTTATTCTTTCCAGTAGGATTAAAGTCACAAAGCACTTCACATCTTATTATTAGTGTACTCTTACTAATGTAGTTGTAATGGCTGTGCTGACCGCACCGTGTTTAGTTAGGTTACATCGTGTCAGTGAGGTTACGTTAACTGTTGTAAGATATGACAAGTGGCACCACCCTGGTTAAGGCCTTTGATAGAACAGCTGTTGGTGTTGGTAGCTCGTTTTGTTTAGAAATGTCGTATTGTAGTTTTATTGTTCATTGTTAATATGGAGATTGCGCCAAG
Organism: Epinephelus moara; assembly: GCF_006386435.1. Classification (NCBI taxonomy): domain Eukaryota; kingdom Metazoa; phylum Chordata; class Actinopteri; order Perciformes; family Serranidae; genus Epinephelus; species Epinephelus moara. The sequence continues at coordinate 1,137,865 of NC_065510.1, read as the reverse complement.
CTAACATTAGCTACTGAAACGGCATCTGTTGCCATGGCAACTGTGAACATTCATGTTGCGGGCTGGGGGGACGAAAGCAGGGTGCAGCATTTTATACATTGTAAATAGACCAGAAGTCAGTACCAAGTCAGTGGCTAAAGCCCCGGATGTTTTGAACTCCTAGCAACGCCCCTGGTGCAGACGAAGGAGGGCATCCTAGTGTCTGAAGGGGCAGTGAGGGAGCAGGAATACTTTGAAACTTAAATCTCTTCTGAGAAAGAGACAAAGAAACAGAGTAATAATTATTAGAAGGGTATGGTTTGTGATGAAATTATCTGTTTACTTGATTTGGTTCCTGTTTGTGGTCAGGGGTGTGAAAGTACAGAGAAATGCAGAATGCGGATGTGAAACTCTTCTGCATTAGCACGTTGGTACTATAAAGTTTATTACTGTTACTGAAGTGTATGGAGATAGATTTGTTTCATAATTATGTGTGTGAACAGACTGATAATCTGTGTGTAAATGTGTCATCTGTAAATAGAAAACACTTCCACAAATACAATAAAAGATTTGTAAACTCACAAAAATATTTTGCAAGTATAAAACGGATCTACAAATACACAAACACATTCCACAAATAAAAAAATATCTTCAAATACATTAAATTAATTTGCAAATAGATGAAAAGCATTTGTGAAATTTTTGAGTAATTCCCTGTTACACACGTGATTTTAACGTATTTTGACAGAGAATTTTGACAAAGAATGAGCACTCGTCTTCTATTACTGGGTTGCCCAAATTGTTGGTTAAAAACCCGAAAGTCCCCCAATTGGAGGACTTTGAGAACGACTTTGCAAACACAGTGTGAAACAATGCACTAATCACAAAGAATATAGTGATGTTGCACATCAAATTAAACAGTAGAACCTGGGCTACAGGGCTGTATAAACCCTTTGTACATGCCCCAAACACAGCTCAAACAACAATTAAATGAATAACAACAAATCAAACTCCATATAGCACCGATGTGCCAACCCACTCGCCATATTTCGGCACGTTATGCAAAACACATGCCATTCATCTCAAATGAAAGCAGAGAGTGCCGTTTCTACACATATCCGCCAAAGCATGCTACACCAAAGCATCACAGAGATAGAGGCCAAAGAACAACAACAATAGAAAATGTTTCGCCGAACGATAGTTGTAAAAAATTTTCTTACCCTTGTTGTTTTGCCGTGAAAAGTTTATTCTACCGGTAAAACACAGTATATCCTGGTAAACGGACATGTTGTGCTGTGTTCAAATGAATCAGGGTGGACATGACGGGCTTTAGGACCCAGGGGGGAAGCATTCTGCTGACTACTGACTGGCTTACAGTGCTGTCAATCTCGTGTAGGTGGGTATAGCGTCATTCTATTGGCTCTAACGAATCAAACGAGGTGTCAGTCACACAAATGACCAATCTGTTGCAGAGATAGAAGCCTCTAGTTTTGCAGACCGAACTGGGTGGGGCCAGGCGGATTTTGCAAGTTTGGCACACTGTGTGCGCTGGTGCAGCTACTCCTCTTTTTTGCACAAGTCTGAAAGAGGGAGGAGAGAAGGCGTGGAGTGGGTTTTACACAGCCCATTCACATCACACCAATCAAATGAGCCCCTCTCCTCGCCCTTAAATGCGCCGTGCAAAGGCTTAATGGAAGTTTACTCAATTCGCCATGGCAGAAGAGATCAGCAGCATCCTCTTCCTCCTCCTCGCAATAATGTACTCCATCTTTGTAGATCACGTTAAGCAAGAACATTTTAACATTTGTATAGGCAATCACATGAAGCATGTAAACCCTTAAGACACCGAACATAACTTACAATTTGTTGACAGCGTTTCTCTCGTGCGTGCGCGCTCTCTCTTTCTCTCTCGCAGTCTAACTCTGTTTCTTTTCTTTTGACTTTTCTAAGATGACAGATGCTGAATATATACTCCCTATCTGATGCTGTGGCTGTTTGTGGTTGGCTGAGAGGGATGTGAACTCATTAGTTTGCAGCTGTGTTAATCAAATCAGGTTGGGTTTCCATTACGCGTGCCAAACGTGCCAAACGGTGCCAATCCCCTTTGATCTGACATCAGATGTGACGGGACAGTCGATATAGAGATACATTTATGTGCTGATTGCAGATAGTTGCATTGAATAGTGGTTTTTTGGGTATTTATTGCATCGTTAATGTGCCTGATATTCTGGAAACCTGCCTGTGAGGTTTTGGTGACGTGTGCGCACTGTCCGCCGGTCAGCCAAACTTCTGCTACACCTGCGTTGACAGTAGACCTGGTTTGAGCTGGCGAGCTTTTAGTGCACCTTTGGCAAAGCCTTTTGGCACGAAACTGTCACTGCGCCAAGCTGGATCTGTCGACACCTCCCCCTGCTGCACCGCCACACCCATCTCAGCGCACCTCGGTCTGCCAAACTACCAAACTGAGCGCATCTCGGGTTGCGCTGCAAGAAAATAGCTCTGCGCGGGGTTCGCCACCCTGCGCTGCACCAGGAAACTAGAGGCCAGAGTCTCCAAAGCACAGAAGAGTAAATTTGCTTCACATTTAGATGGTGTGTGTGTGTGGTCATTTGGAAATGAAAAAACGAAACGGACAGTTGTATGTGTATATACTGAACACCATAAGGGATTTACTACTTGCTCTCCTCCTGCTGCCTTTTTGTTTCTCCAAAAAATTGTCTAATACTACAAGTCTAAGTAAAACGCAGCGACTCAGTGCTGGCCACCAGTATGCACAATAAATACAATTGTAATACAGAGTATTGTAACAAGTTATAATTCTGACTGCCCATATATGGGCATATGCCATGTAAGCTGGTGTGACAGTGAGTGTGCTGCTGTGCTGCGTGCGCTGCTGTCTGTTGTGCTCCTGAGCCGTGCCGTGGACTGTAAGTTGGAAAAGAGGTGCTTTATTAGACAAAACAAAGGTGAAGGTGTGTGGACACTCTACTAAATAAATGAATAAAGAGACCGAGCAACAATTATCAGATTTATCTGAAGAAAAAACAAATAGTAATGCAAATAATTATAGCAGAATGCACAGTACCTGTACAAACAACTCACAGTAAATTATACCAATATGTACAGTATCAATACAAACAACAATAGACAGTGGAATTACACCAATATGCACATGTAAACAGTCCCGATTCTAGAATAAACAGTACCGTATGGAAACAATGCGGCCGGTTGGAGCTCAAATTGAATGGGAAACAAAGTTCAGTGTTCACTTAGCTGGGCGTAACTGTCCGTCGATAGCTGCCTCAATGAGAAGAGAACAGAAGGAAGGGAGGGGGGTATCACTGTCCGAGGGCTGCCACAGAATGGCAACGAGGATGTCAGCCGACCAACACTCGCTACCCGCTCCCTGGTTGCGGCGATTTGCGATGCTGGCCAGCTAGGAATGAACTAGCAGCCAGTACAGTACAGTCCTCTCTCGTCTAGCTAACATTTAGCCGTGTTTCTTACTTTCATTTCATAAACTATATTTTGCTATATTTTTTTCTCAAAAGAGAAAAACAAAGCAAAACAACATTACAGATCATTTCTTCATTTCAACTTTGGGACTGACAGCCATTTGTCTGCCACTGCATGCTAATGATGTGAAGAGGAAGAAGGTTGAGATTGAGGTTGAGTTTTTAACAGCTTGATATCTATTTAACATAATATTCCAACCACAGAAGACACACACTGACAGTCTCACACTCAGATCACATCCCCTTTTTTAATATACGTAGAAATGTACATTCTGACTTACTGATGTGCAGTATTTCTCATGTCTGTGATCTTAACAGAGACGTGAGGAGCAGCCATGAGTTTAGCAGCAGCAGCAAATGGATTTATTGTCTTCCTTCTCTCTGTACAAGGTACTGTACATCTACATTAACAGAGTGCTGTCACTTACATCAAATTCAGCTTCCTACCAACATGGTTCTTTTCTTCAGGCCTTCAATGCAAGGCTTAGATCATACTTTTCCTTGTTGTTACTTTACCATAAGAACCCTTAAATCTAACTTGTGATCCAGCTAAAAAAAATAATCATGTAAAACTGAATGATTTGCACATTTCTCCACACCTCTGTTCACTTTGGCATAACCTGAAATAACCATAAAAAGGGACAGACATTAAAAAGTCCTGAAAAAGAAGTAAACATATCAGAAACATGTGATGCAGAATAAGTCTTCAGTTTGAAATGGCAGTAAAACAGTCAAAGTTTAGTCTGTAACATTTTGTAAAGTTTGTTTACACGCCCCCAGCCAAAACCAAAAACAAGCTGGAACTATAAGTTAATCTTTGTCTCACACTGACTTAAAGTGTGATGGCATGAGAGCAGACGTGAGTTAAATAAAGTTTCACACACTGAAGCTCCTTCAATACAAATGAAAGTCTGTCTCCTGATGTTCTGAGTCTGATTGTGGTTCCTGATGTGCTCTGTGTTACAGTGATACAGGGTCAGGATGACTGGAGAGTGACTTACACCTCTACTAAGATCTGTGCTGTAAAAGGATCAACAGTGGAAATACACTGCAGCTACAGATACCCATCCAGAATATATGGCCGTCAAATTACAGTTGAGAAAACATTCTGGTTTACCAACATGTATCCATATGATCCTGTAGATCTGACAACAGACCCACAGTATTCAGGTCGTGTGCAGTATGACTGTGATAAGATTAGGAACTACTGCACTCTGAGAATCACAGACCTGAGAGAGAGCGACTCAGCTAAGTACAAGTTCAGGTTCACAACAAACCAACTCACTGGTTATACTGGTGAACCTGGAGTCACTTTGTCTGTCACAGGTAACATTTTCATTCATATGTTAATTATTTCCAAATGTTCAACATCTAGAAAACAATAATATAGATGTGTTTATTTGCATGTGTGTGTGTTGACAGTTTTGTCTAAAATAACATTCCTGTTCCCTCTTCACAAATCCAGGTCTCCAGGTGAGCAGATATAATAGTTATAGCCTTAAGTGTCAAAGCAGTTGTGTACTTGTTCGCCCTTCCTTCATCTGGTACAAAAACGGACAGAAAATTAAGGCAGCAGCATCTTCTTCTTATAATTTAGGCAACTATAATTACAAAGACAGTTATTCTTGTGCTGTAAAAGGATATGAGGATTCCCCCTCTCCTCCAACATGTGAGTTTACTCCACATATATCTATTAACATAACACCATCTAGTGGAGCTGTGTTATTCATGTTTCCTTAATATGGAGATCCCACTTGTGACTCCTCAATGACTGCACTTTAAAAATGATCAGAAGATGATTTTATCTTTCAGGTGCCGATGGTCAAACCTGCAACAGAGTGATGTACACTGTCAGAAACATCTGTGCCTTCAAAGGCTCATCAGTGGACATTTCTTGCACTTACAGCAGTTACACGTATTATGTTGACTCCAAATTCTGGTTCAGTCCTGAACGTAAAGATCAGTGGCAGAATCCCTCACAGCCTGAGGACCTTAGTAAAGACTCCCAGTTTGCAGGTCGTGTTCAGGTCATTGACACAGAGGGAGGACGCTCCACCCTGAGAATCACTGACCTGAGAGAGAGCGACTCAGCTGAGTATCACTTCAAATTCACAACACCAAGCTTTGAATGGAGGAGTAGTTTACCTGGTACAACTCTGACTGTCACAGGTAAACACAGACTGATGTAAATACACCAACACGGTACATTTAAAAACACTCAACATGTGGATAAGGATCAATGTGTTTGTGTAATTACTGTTGCATAAATAAATAGATTCAAATGCTCTCCACCTCTTATAGGAATTAATACTGTTGTGTTGATGTGTATGATATGTACATCCATCATCTGTTTTTTAGACACAGTGATAATATTGTTTCTTGTTCTCATATCCAGCTCTCCAGGTGCAGGTGACCAGAATAACAGTTGGGCAGTCTGTTACTGAGGCAGAGCTGAAGTGTCACAGCAGCTGCAGTCCAGCTGGTCGTCTTTCCTACATCTGGTTCAGTAATAAAGAGGAAATTACTGGGGTGGAGACGTCTTCTTATAAAGCCCAGTTTGGTCTTAGTGACAACGTCTCCTGTGCTATAAGAGGACACGAGGACTTCCCCTCTCCTTCAGTGTGTAAGTTTAATCCACTGTGTCAGAACAAAAAAGACACATACGTTCTGACATTACAACACAATTACAATTTCAGACCAAACCTCACTGGAGTCTTCTAAATCTTAATGCAGATGCAGCAGTATTATTTAGAGAAACAAAAAGTTAAATGACTACTAGCAGAAGCAATATTCAGATACATGCTGTGATGTAACATTTTTGTGATTCAGTAATATTAGAAATATAAAATATGTTGTTGCTCTCAGAGTTACTATACGTTTGTGTTTTTTTGTTTGTTTTTATTTTTATTTTCTTTTTAATTTTAGTTTAATTTAATTTAGTTTCAGTTAGTTTCCAGAGTGGGTTTTTCAGTCTATTTTTTATTGTTAAAAAAGGTTTAGTTTTAGTTTGTTTAATTAGTTTTTAAATATTATAATATGAGGGGTATTGTCAGGAGCAAGATTTAAGACATTAGGTATTACAATATAACCACAACACTTTGTGAGAGCAGTGGACTCACAGTTATGTAGACATCACAATCTAAGTAAACATTAAGACATTTTCTGTATATCTAGTTAATTAGTAACATTATTATTAATATTATTATTCAGTTTTAATGACTGTAATAACCTTAGTTGCTACATGTTTAGTCATGGCCAATAGCTCCCAGCTGGAGTTAACTGAACAGTTTTTGACTGAGACAGAGTGGATACTGTTGCTGTGGAACTTTTCATTTTTCATAGTAAACCCTTAACATGGAGTTTCTGGTTTTTAAAATGTAAACCTATGTCTGAAAAACACAAGTTCTGCTCCAACAATCTCTTCCCACCTCCAATAATTTTACACAGTCTGTTCTGTAAAATTAACAGAATAATTTATAAAACATGACAAGGAAGTGAACAACCAGTAACTTGTGGTAACGACTAGATCTTAACTGTCAGGACTGACTCAGCAAACATCCAGTATGTAAAGAGAAGAATATGTAGAGTTGTTAAAAACTAATGTTAATGAGTCTAACCTGTGACAGCTCCAGGATCAGAACTCAACAAAGCTGCTGTGACAAAAAACAGCTTCTATCATCTTTTAAAGTTATTCATGTTCAATTCTCCTCCAGATGCTCCAAAGCTTCCCTCTGTGTCAGTGAGTCCCTCTGCTGAGATAGTGGAGGGCAGTTCAGTGAATCTGACCTGTAGCAGTGATGCTAACCCAGCAGCTAACTACACCTGGTACAAAAAGACCGTAAACCCCAGACCTCTCAGTGAAGAACCACAGCTCGTCTTCAGCTCCATCCAGTCCTCTGACTCTGGACAGTATTACTGCACAGCAGAGAACGAGCTGGGGAGGAGGACGTCTAATGACTTCACCATGGATGTGAAATGTGAGTGAAAAAGCTTATTTGAATATAACATACAGCTTAAATCTGTCCAGTGTTTGCTGATGATACCTACTCTCTTCAGCTCTACTTTATATTTAACTTTCATTATCATATAGCTTGAGCTTGATGTAGGTGTGGATGTTTGCAGTCGCCTCTCTGTCAGCTCTGCTAAATTAGTTTAAAGTTTAGGCTCTTCAGTCTACTTTGCAAGTGTTAGTGGTGCTTTTTGTGGCTGGCTTTGGATGGTGGTGTTGTGTGGCTGTGAGTCACTCATCGGGATGAGAAAAGCTACTCATCAGTCTGTAAACTGTCCTCCTGTTGACTTCTGCTTGTTACAGTGGCGGTCCTGGCACATTTGGTGGAAGAGCCTCCCCCTGATAATACACATTTATGAAACAACCTTTAACATTACCCTCTATTATGTGAAAAACACCTTTAAAAAACACGCAAAAGGCCTTTTTACTATATTGATACATCATAATTCCCTCTATGATATCTATTTCATATTGCTGTGATCATTAATGTGAAATGTGAGTGAAACAGCTTATTTCAAACTAACAAACATCCTAAATCTGTCCAGTCTTTGCAGGAGGAAACTTTATGGGCTCTAGTTTTGCAGACCGGGCGAGGCGGGGGCGCAGCGCACCTGGCTTCGCCAACTGGGTGTGGCCAGGCGGATTTTGCAAGTTTAGTACACCGTGCGCCTGGTGCAGCTGCTCCTCTTTCCCACCTCCGTCCCTCCTACCGGCGCAAGTCGGAAAGAGGGAGGAAAGAAGGCATGGAGTGGGTTTTACACACATCACA
>NC_065510.1:1128033-1129093 GCF_006386435.1 Epinephelus moara | reverse complement strand
ACGCTGGGTCATTTCTGATAACAGCCTAGTGAAGGTAGTGTAGGCGGCCAGAATCAGGCCATGTTATTTGGCCCGTCTCTCAGCCAAGTCAAGCAACCACATGCTGCCCAACTTGTTTCTTCCACCGGGCTGAGTTTGGGCCAATGCTGGGCCAGGTCATTTTTGGCAGCCAGAATCGGGCCAGTTCATTTGGACCAATTCTGGGGAGTCATTGATCCCAAGTCTCAGCCAAGTGGGGCAAACAGCATGCAAAGTGTGGGCTGATGCTGGGCCAGTTCATTTTGCAAATGGAGAAAACATAATTAAGTATCATTATCAATTTATTTATTTAAATATTATATTATATTTACTTTTTTTGTGCTGTTTGTTATTTTTAATTTTGATTTATGAGCGCATTCAGAGTAGAAACTCACCATCATTTATTTATTTATTTTTCTCTGTATGTGTGTTTGGAACATTATTTGGTTCTGAATGTTAAGTTGTTTTCACTAGATATGTAAAGGTTAATTTGAGATAGCCCTATTTTCATTGCTTTTTCTGTATTTTATTTTAATTTTTTATTTTGTTGTATCTGTCATTTTGAGTCTGGTTTTTATCTTTGCTCAATGACTGGGAAAAAAGTAAAATATGGATTCTGTTGCCCTCTGCTGGTGAGTACTGTGTATTACAACATCAAAAACATGCTGATATTAAGCCTTGGCAATACACAGAAAATAATCTGAAAGTCTTCTAATCTAATGTGGCCATCCGATGGGTGGACTTCAGTACAGTGGAGTAAAATTCAATAGAAACCAGGCAGATCATCTCAACTCCAACTCCAACAGGGCTCCAGGGTGAGCAGCTCTACACACAGGTGAATCTTTGTTGATGTTTATTCATTCATTCATCTTCTAACCGCTTCATCCTCTTGAGGGTCGCGGGGGGGCTGGAGCCTATCCCAGCTGACATCGGGCGAGAGGCAGGGTACACCCTGGACAGGTCGCCAGACTATCGCAGGGCTGACACATAGAGACAAACAACCATTCATGCTCACATTCACACCTATGGACAATTTAGAGTT
>NC_065510.1:1122088-1127946 GCF_006386435.1 Epinephelus moara | reverse complement strand
AACTCATGTTTCCATGGTGAAGCATCCTAACATGCAGCTAACATGCAGCTTATGCAAAATATTTATCATGCCAACCTCCTTAACAGGAGAACATTAAAGTCCTGTAGTTGTCATGTTAATATGCTGACTCACGTGTGTGATTTCGTTCCACGCGAGACTCGGGAACGTTCAGAGACGTTCTTGTTCTCGAGTCTTGCAAGTTGCCATATACAGTAAACACAGCAGGCCTGCAGGGCAGGCTAATTGCACGGTGAGAAATGATGCTATAAAAGTGGAGTAACATCATTTCATTTCTCACCGTGCAGTTAGCCTGCCCTGCAGGCCTGATGTGTTTATATGGCAACTCGCGAGACAAATAAAAGTGGAGTAAAGTCAATTTTGCATGCTGCGGCTTCAGGGCACTTGTTTTTTTACATTTTCAAAATGTGGGTTCCATGCACTTGAAGTGTATGGAAAAATCCGGCTAGCTGTTATCCTCCGATACCCCAAACGAGTTTTGTGGATTCAAAAACTACACTGGACTTCTTGTCGGCATGAGGGTCAGTAAGTCTGTATTTTCATTCTAAAGTGGCCATTTCCTTTAAATCCAACAGCAGTGTCAAACTTGGCCAGTGAGGTTATTGACCTGTGGTTTTCTCCACAAATATTTTAAGCTTTACACAAGAGTAGCTGATGTACAAATATAAATATTGCAACAATGCTGGGGTCAAGCCAGTAAAAGTTGAATGCTGAGAAGGATTCAGAGTGTTGACTGAAAAGGAGTAAAAGTGGTGGCTGGATAAATCAAATCGCTGTGGCGAGACTGGTCAGAACTCAGTGTTTGCCTTTACAGATAGTCGTCCAATAATCAGGCCTTATTCCAGTTAAGAGTTACCCTGGAAATCCAGAGTTCTCGCGAGAGCACATCCCGTATTCAAAGCCTAAAATAGGCCCACTGTTGGTAAGGAGTCGGAAAATTATTTTTGGAACTGGGCATGACGGATATTTGATGTGGGAAAGATGTAGCTTTCACAGTTTGGTTCATAGTTCAGGTTTGGTTAATATTTAGACACACCAGAAATATATTACATAGACACAAGAAATCACACAGTGCAAGCAATTGCAGGCCGCAGACACTGGAAGGCGCAGAACAGACTCCCAGTTTATTATTAACAATAATAACAATATTAACAATTACAATTAACAATTAGGCTAACAGTATTAACAATAACAATTAAAACTGCAAGCAGCCTCTACAGGTATTCACAGCGCATCTGCCCTGTCCAGATCAGGCCAATAATAGAGTAGGCTGCCTTCCCCTTATGAGTGCAGACGTGCCTCAGAGTAGGTTTTGCAAGGTTTTGCAATATAAAAAACAAGATTTGAGAGCAAAAGTATCAATATTGCAATCAAAAAATGTTTTATTGCAAATAAAAAATGATTGATTAAAAAATGCAAATCCAAAAGTTTTGCGAGTAAAAAGTTGAACCTGGTGGGCGGGGCCTAAACTGAAAGCTGTAAGACACGTCTCTATTGGCCAGTCTCAATCGGAATGACAGCTTGCAAAACATTTTTTTTCTTCTTCTCGGTTTGCTGATTGCAAACAATTTAAAGGTGAATACCGCCACCTACTGTACAAGAGTGTGCAACATCATGTCATTTAGCCTGTTTCTTAAATTCTACTCATCAGCCTAGTACGCGTGCAAAGCATACAGATACCCCCCATTCAATTTAAAGTATAACTGATTTGAGTAAAGGCACGAGAGCAAATCTGGGTATATAAACGGTTGGTTCTTCAGTTGGCAGTTACACCTAGAGCTACTGAAGACCAGCAAAATCACCGTTTGTTTTCATTTATTCTTTCTGGTGGGTAAATGTCACCTAAGCACCTTCAGATTTTATCAGTAGTGTACCCTTAATAGATAACTTGTTTATATAGTTTGTGTTGTGCTTCGTGATATTGTTTGAGGGAACTGTAACGTAAGGTAACTGCAAACGAGTGGATGCAATTGTCACTAATGCTAGCGTAGTTCCTCAGCTGTTACGACTTTAATTTTGACAATCTAACCTGTGACAACACATTAGCTAAGGTTGTAAGGACTGTAACTGTTGGTAGCTGTTGTTGATTTTGTTTAAATAGGTTCAGTTATAATTTTATGGGTTATTGTTTGTCGGACGATTGAGCTAAGCTAACTGACGCTAACGTCAGCTGTCACTTGTTGCCATAGCAACAGTAAACATTCACATACGGGCTAAGTACAGAGTGCAGAATCAAGCTTCATTGTAAATATAGTTAAGACACATTGTATTTAACACAGGATGTGGGATTTTAGTAGTTAGTAAACTTTTAGAAAAGAGCTATTTACCGTCGCTCTGACGTCAAACAAGGGCGTCAGGTAATACTGCAGTTATCCCAGGTTATCCTATCTACACGCAACCGCTGGCACCGGAGTCTTCCAAAAACTTCACCTTGGACTAAAATCTGAGCTTTGCGCGCACAGGGCTTGCGGACGTCCGCTTTGAGTCCGCGCGGACCTCCGCAGAGTCCGTTCCACGTACGTTCCGCCCAAGTATGTTCGGGCCTTGACAGACACACATCACATGTGTGGAGATACTTCACTTTCCTCCGCCGTGTCAATGTAATGATGTCATCAAATGACTTGTCGACTCGACTCGACTTTGTTGACAGATAAGTCGACCTGAAAAAAATCAAAGTCGTTAATGCCCTAAGCAGTAATGCCAATTGTCGAGCGTTTCCAGTGGGATAGAGGGAATCGTGGGTGTAGCCCACTCTGTATGTAGCCATGTCAAACCCACCAATAGAAACTCTTCTCTCATCCATCAGCGTAGGCCCCGCCCATTAAGTGCAGTTGAACTTGCAAGCAAAACTTTAACTCGCATTAAAGAGGACTGATCTGCAAGCAAAAGTTTTAACTCGCAAGCAAAGAGTACTGATTTATAAGCAAAATGATCACACGTTTTTACTTACAAACTTGATTTTTGATTGCAGTTCAAGAAATATGCTCTCAAAACAGTTTTATATGATTGCAACAGAAAGACACAAAAATACCTCCATAATATAAACTCAAAGTCTCTAGCACGCTAACGTCAGCTGTGTAAACCAGCTTCACTTTCATTATACAGTAAAAGATGAGGGCCACATGTGAAAAACAAGAAAGAAAGAGAAATAAAAAAGAATACGTACCTTTCTGTGTTGCCTGTCCCGGTGTTATCCGGCTCCAACTTTCCTCCAAGCATAACTTTATTCTTCTCGCTCACTCGTCTGTCTCTCGGGTGGAGGCTCAGCACTGCCCCTGGAGGCCTGGAGCACTTCCGTTGTCAGTGTATATGCAGCGTTTTCTTTTTGCATTTGTTTTCTTATTTACAGCACATTTCTGTATACGCAGCACGTTTCTGTATATGCAGCGTTTTGCCGTTGCATTTGTTTTCTCATATGCAGCACGTTTCTCTATTTGCAGTGCCTTTCTGTATATGCAGCATTTTCCCTTTGCATTTGTTTTCTTATATGCAGTGTGTTTCTGTATTTGCATGGCGTTTGTCCCTGTCGGCCACCGTACTGCTCAGAGCTCAGCTCAGAGAACAGCGGGATCTACCACTGCAAGTCTGAGAATATGTATGGAATGATTAACTCCTCAACTGTACAGATAGATGTCCAGTGTAAGTACAACATCTGCAAATCAGAAAATTAAGCGAAGACAGAGTCTGAGCCACAGTGAAAGAACTTACTTTACGTCTGGTATCAAAATAAGCAGAAAATTGGTACAGGAACTACTTATTATTTGGCCGTCATTAATATTGCAGACACCTATTACTGCGCTGTAAAAGGATAAGAATTTCCCCTCTCCTTCAGTGTGTAAGTTGATTAATTGCTTTATAGAAACAAACAGAAATAATGAATATTTACTTTTACATATTTTCAACTATATTTACTGTAGACTGTAGATTGTAGTATGAGTACATTTCAATATAAAATCTAACTGTATCCAAATCCATTTATGAGTCTCGTCTTGTTGTCTCTTTCCATCAGTTAAAGTCTGACTCTGATTATGCCACCATCTCAGCCCTGAACACGGTCGATGCAGAACAGACACAAGATACAGAGGAGCAGGAAGACCTGGTGTGACGACACTGAAGTGGACACATTTACCTTCAACTCTAAACATTTATATTGTCAGTTTGTATGTAGCAGCAGCAGGTAGGAGTCAGCAGCACAGGGTGTCAGCAGCAGCACGTCGCAGATTATTTTAGGAGCGTGGAAGCCTTATGTGTACCTGTGCAGGTACATTACATGTGTTTGAATTTAACTTGGTATGCAATATGTTATTTTAAAGTTTGATGTAAGAAATTGGTTTCAAGAAATGCTGATCACATCCCACCTGTCCTGGCAGAGAAAGCAAATTAAGTCAAAACAGACATGGAAGCAAAATATTTCACAGCATGTACTTTGTATTTTGTATAATGTAGTAAAGTATATTTTAACCTATTAAATATATAAGCCCAGCTCTGTAACACAATGCCAGTTTTAACACTCACTTTTCTCACTGGTATGGTCGTTTGAACTTCGTGTCAGTTCCCCCACACTGCTGCAGAGGGCGATAGTGTGCAGGAAGTTTTTGATTTCAGCTTTAAAAACTTTTCATGTTTATTATTCACAGTACAGTTTTTTTTTTATCAGCCATGAGTGCAAATAAAATTCAAATCTGTTTGTTTGCTCTGACTTATTTGTTCACCTATAAAACCTGTTGCAATGTCATGTATTCCTGCTCTTTTAATGTCTCAACATAAAACAGCAACTGCTTGATGAAATGAGACTGACTCACCAGTTTGCTTTGATGAGTTGAGAACTGAAAAGAACACAAAAGCAACCTTTGTGTTTCTTACTACCCTTCCCCTGCAGCCCAACACTGAGAATAGAGTAAATGTAGTTCAGAGATGACTGTAACTGACTTGATTTGTCCAACATGAGCAGATTAAGTCTCATATTACCTTCAGATAAACACAATACAAGAACTGTGCCTTTATATTTTGTGTATGGGCAAATAAGCGTGCTCCAGGGATGACGTTTTTTCTGTAGGCCTGACATGAAAATTAGCATTGCCCTGGTTCCCTCGTCAAAAATCCTATGGGATTTTTCCATTGAATTTTGGCTCACTGCAAAAAATAAGCTCTGTATGAAACAAACATTTATGATACTTTCAGGTTTTGTCCAGGAAGTTAATCTTCACAACTGAAAACCACTGTCATGATTTTTGAAGCCTAAATGCAGTCGCCAGAGGTAAAAAGCTAACATTTGGCTATAAACGAACTACACCACGGTCACGTCTTAACGTCGCCCCCACAGCACGACTATGAAGCCGTATTAAGTGTAATGACGTATTGTAGTCTCATTTAGCAACTTGAGATCAACCACCTGTTTTAAGCTTCAAAATAAATTATAGCTGCTGCGCAGCTATGGGTCGGGTCCGGGCATTTTTAGGCAATTCTGAGCAACAAGCAGAAGAACTGGAAGACATTTAGGAATTTAGCAACACAATCTGTTTTTTGCATCAGCTGAGGCTTGAACTCACAACCTCTGAGACTAAAAATCAATTTCTATCTCACTGAACTAATTAGTCAGTGACAATTCATGTGTAGCTTCACAAATTGACTAAGCCAGACGTCCATGCATGGAAAAGCAGATTTCAAACCACTGTAAAAAATTCAGTTATCAAAACAAAAATCTGAAAATACACATATTGCATCTAGACAGCATGGAGATGTTGGTAATTTATTTGTAACAATGATTGATTTGCTCCATAAGTGAAAAACTGATGTTTAACTAGTCGAGCTATGTGCAAAGTGAGAAGCCTCAGATTAGA
>NC_065510.1:1109608-1121656 GCF_006386435.1 Epinephelus moara | reverse complement strand
GTTTAATAAGTTTTACAGTTTTTGAAAAAAACAGAGTAATGAACTTCATAATTTTTAATAGATTTAAATGTACAAAAGTTTCTTCAGTATTGGGGCTACAGTTTGATGAAAGTTGTGAAGTTGTAGCACGTATGGTTGATTTGTTATGAATTTTCAAAGTTTTGAACTTTAGACGCTTGCGGTAGCGCCACCATCAGGACTATTGGCTTGAGTTTACAGCTGAGGATATCTGGCATGAGACTGGACCTTTGTGAGTTTTCACCCATGGGAAGTATGATTTCCTCGGAAGAAGAAAGAAGAAGAAGAATACCTAGGATTACAATAGTGTCCTGGCAGCTTAGCTGCCCAGACCCTAACAAGTAGGGTATTTACTGATGTATTTCATGTTGTAGAACAAAACGTGAAAATCTCTTAAGCTTGTGTTGACCACAGACCTTATTGCAGGCATCTAACCAAAAACTCATTCAAAAACCCATTGACTTCAAGGCAAGGAAACTGGGGGTGCTGAAATGTTAACTCATCTCTGGGATATGGGACTCATTCCTGGGGAGCTCTATAGAGTGGTGCAGAGATGAGCTTAATGAGACTACAGAGTGTCATCAAGACGAGCACGGCTACGTTCTGGTGGAAACGCTGATGTCATATAACTGTGGTGTTTGCTTATAGCCTGAGCTCTTCATTTCTTTGATTGTATTCACCCTTAAGAAATCATAACAGTGGTGTTCATTTGTGAAGATCATCTTGCTGAGCAAAACATGTAAGAATCATAAACTTTTATTTGCCACAGAGCTTATTTTCTATAATCTAAAATCCAAAGGAAAAATCTCTTTGGCTCTGTTTGGACAGGTCGGGACCAGATGTATCTGCCAGGACAAATAATACATTAACTTGCAGATTTGTCTGGTTAAATACTGTAACTACTTACATCACTGTTTTACCATG
This sequence comes from Epinephelus moara, assembly GCF_006386435.1. Taxonomy (NCBI): domain Eukaryota; kingdom Metazoa; phylum Chordata; class Actinopteri; order Perciformes; family Serranidae; genus Epinephelus; species Epinephelus moara. The sequence continues at coordinate 1,120,714 of NC_065510.1, read as the reverse complement.
TTTTTACCTTTCAGGTGTCAATGGCCGAACCTGCAACAAAGCGACCTCACTGGCATCATTGGTGCTTCCAAAGGCTCACTAGTGGACATTTCCTGCACATATAATGGTAATCTGTATTTCCAACGAAATTCTGGGTCAGTCTGAGCTAACAGCCGCCAAATTCTTCTCAGCCTGAGGGTCTCGGTGAAGACTCTCAGTGTGCAGGTTACGCTTAGGTTGAAACTGAGAGAGGACGCCCCACTGATTTAACCTAGTATCATGTCTTCAAATTCAAATTCAAACAGCAGTTTACCTGTTACAACTCTGATTGTCACAGGTACAGATGAACACAACATACACTGTATCAGCAAACAGCACCGCTAGAGTGTCACAGCAGCTGCAGGTCATCTTTCCTACGTCTGGTTCAAGAATAGGAGGAAAATGATGCAGGTAACCTTGTCTTAAACAGGCCAGTTTCATCACTGAGACATCCCCTGGTGCTTTAAAAGGACATGAGAGTTACCAGTGTCCTTTAGTGTGTGTAAGCTGACTCTAGCATTATGCAAACTGATAAACTACCACCTAAACACCAAAACATGTACTTATAGATATGTATAACCATTTAAACCATTTAGTGAGAAAACTCTTGTCTTAAAGTTTAAACTGGTTGTTTTCTCCTCCAGTCAGACAGTTACTAACTTCATGCATACTAATAACATTAAGAGGAAGGAAGTGTGCCTACTTTAACAACTTCTGCATTCTGCTACTGTGCTGACCACGGAGGAACATTACCTTTTTCAGACAGCATCTTCAACAGTGTTCACCAGTTGATGTGTTTTATGTTCTCTAAAGTCACGCAGATAAGAGGAGCAGCGATGAGTTTAACTGCAGCAGCGAGTGGATTTGTCTTCCTTCTTCTCTCTGTGCCAGGTACTGTATATTTGTATTTACACTGACGGGCATTTTTCAGAGCAAGATATAAATCGTTTTTAAAAATTATATTAAAACAAATGAATTAATTAAAGCAGTGGTTTCCAACCTTTTTCCTTCAGGGAGTCCCCTTTCTATGATTGAGTTAACTGAAGAGCCCTGACTAATGGGCCTTTTCCACTGTCAGTTTTAGCCATGCAGAGTCAAACCATGCATGCCGATTTGCATTTCCATTATCAGTTTAGATGCGCTTTGCCAAGTCAAGCAGCGCTCTCAAGCAGGTAGCAGTGATGCCTCACCAACTGCAGCCAACCCCCGATGATCCCGCTTCTCCCCCTAAAACAAGCCGTGTGTGTTGCGGGACTCTCCTCACTTCTGTCTGCAGGAGGCCAGAGAGGAAGGCATTTTTCAAAGTCTCTGTGTTCAGCTCTCAGTACTTTTGTAGCTTCTAAGTGAATCTCTGTGGTTTGGAGTTTAGTTTCTCTCCTGCGTCCTGTTTTTACTTTAGATATCTGCTTTATTTTACTGTTTCATGTTCACTATCTGCTGTATTAAGAGCTGTGTGAAGTTGCTGCTCGAAAACTCAACATACAGGGGACTTTTATTGTGAAGAATAGGAAATGAAATGTGTTACCGCTGAATTAGCGGAACTGTGTTGGTGCCTTTTCTTCAATGAAGGCAAGTCTAATAATACAGCAGGGAGGAAGAATAAAAGCAGAAACAACAGCTGCACCTCTGTAAACAGCTCAGACTTCTTTTACCTGCCCTGCTGTGGAAAAACACATGCAATTAAAATAACAGGGGACTTTAGCCGTGGATCAGCCTGCTGCGTTTAATCGTCATCACTCAAGACAAGCTGTCATCAGTTACAGACTCGCCTTCAAGTGGGTAGCCACGTCAACCTGATCTCACAGAAATGCGTGAAATGACCACAAACTCTTAACACCGCATTCCGTGGTACCGGCACGTAATGGGTTGAAATTACGTGCTGGTACCACGGAAACAATGCCAATGTAAAGTCAATTAGGATCCATTGTCGTGGTGGACACACGGATTCCCTGATTCAACAACGTTACGTCAACCTCGTTTTCCTCAATGATATCTTTAACATTCCTGTATACACACAAAAATAGGGAAGTGTCCTTGATAACTCAACAATATGACAGGTTAATGTCAAGGCCATAAAATAAAATAAATGTATTTTGCCAGCTTTTGATAGCGTAGGGCTTTAAGAGCATTGTGCTGTGGGCGGATGGGGCGCGTTCCACTACTGTTTTGTAGCTGCTGTCCGCCGTCTGTGGGCTTCATTCCATTTCAGATTGCCGTCCGTCTGCCGTAACCGAATCTAAACGTCACTAATAAATAAATAAATAAATAAGAAGAAAAAAATAAGGCTGAGCACGGAAGAACCAGAGAGGAAACACCATCACATGGAGCCGTCTGCCCCTGGCAACCCGGCCACCCTCCACTCCACCTGTGTCCAAAAAAATGAAAAAATCTAAACTTTGTTGTAGAGCTAAACCAAATACATCATTGGAAAGGTCTCAACCTGGAGAGTAACATATGTCAGTATGAAGATTCTACATGGCTCCTGCTTTGAGCCTTTGACCTTTGAACCTTGACCTCAGTGCATGTTTGAGGGCTTATAACTCAGCAACAAAAGGGGGTACAGACATGGGACCAGCTGTTATAGAGAGCTCTTGACCTCAGTGCATGTTTGAAGGCTGTAGTCAACAAATGAGGGTGCTGTCAGATATGGGTCAAATATGGATAAAATTAATTTTCAACCATTTAGAAATTAGATATTTAAAATCTGATTTCACAAATGTGTTTACCATCCCCTTAAAGTCCACAGTGTACTCTCAATTCAGTATTTACAACTTCCAAATCTGGGAAAAACACTTAGATTTTTTAAAAACTACAATTCCCTGGGACAGCACCATGCAGTTTGATACATATCAGCAACATAGTTGTAGTTCTTCTGATTTGCAAAGTAGGGTTCTAAATAGGGTTGTAAAAAGATATATCTACCCAATATATCTAATATCTAGTAAAGCCGAACTAGTAAACACACTGCACCAAGATGAACTATGGTAAGAAAAAGTAAAGATGTCGGCTCATTTTTGATATTTTAGCTAATACGCTAGAAACAGCGTTTTTGCGGCTTGTAAAATAGAGTTGTAAAATAGGGTCGTAACTGAATATATCTAATATCTAGTAAAGCCAAACTAGTAATGACACTGCACCTAGATGAACTATGTTAAGAAAAAAAGCAAGGATGTCGGCTAATTTCAGATATTTTAGATAGTACTCTAGAAATGGCGTTTTTGGGACGGTATCTTGTTGTAAAATAGAGTCGTAAAAAGATACATCTACTGGTGTTTTGAAGCCTCTTTGGTCACGGAGCTCCCTCCATCTCTTGAACGCCTGACTGAGGTTTACTCTTGTTTTTCCTCTTCTTTTATCACTCTCCTTTTTGTTCTTCTTTGCCTCCTCAGACAGAGGAGCTCGTTTTTATTTCGCTAGGCCGTTTTTCACTTGTCTCCAAACTTTGTCCGTCTGCCATTGTGCTCGTGACTCAACTATCTCATGCCCAGCTCCTCATAATGACCAGCTCCAGTCCCTGATTGGCTGACCGACCAATTTCGCGATATGTGGCGCGTTTCCTGCCGTAAAACAGACTTTTTCTGCGATATTTCGCCTCCGGTGGCAGAAGCTTATTGCAAAGATTGCAAAGCCACTAAGTAACATATGTAAACGCTGATAGTCTGATTTTACTGTGGACACTACCCTGTGCAACCCACATTATTTTCATAATGATATATTGAGGAAAAGATGCTATCTGTTGCCTCTTTAACAGAGACAGTAAACTAGCTCAACAACATGGCCAAGCACAAATATAACCCTGAATGCAGACCTTGAACTAATGACTAAGGAGACATCTAGACCTCGTGGCTGGAGAAGTTGGAAACCAGCGCCCTAGGCAAGCCTCCCCCTGGGGCCCTAACCCCCAAAGTAATACGTAAAATAATAACAAAATGACTTTAGAATTGAACTAGGAATGCACCGATTTTGAAATTCTGGGTCGATACTCATACCTTTAAATAAACAATTAATAATGATATTACATTGGTGTTTATTTGTTTTTGTTTTTTTGTTATTTATTCTTCTTTCATGCTATGGAAACACAGAAATCTACACTATACAAATAAATATAGTTTGGGGCGTCGGTGGCTTAGTGGATAGAGCAGGCCATGTACAAGGCTGTTGCTGCAACGGCCCGGGTTCGACTCCAGCCTGTGGCCCTTTGCTGCATGTCATTTCCCCTCTCTCTCCCCCCCTTTCACACTTAGTTCTCCCAGCAATAAAAGGCAAGAAATATCTTTAAAAAAATAAATATATAAAGTTTTAAAGTCATTCAATCCTTCATTACACGACATTTGAATGAGCACAAATTCAATAATGCACATTTATGAAACAACTTTGAACATAACCTTCTTTCACATGAAAATCATCTTTAAAAAACAAACAAAAAGCCTTTTTACGATGTATGATACGTCATAATTCCCTTTCCAATATCTATTTGATGGTGCTGTGAAAACATCAACAAATTTCTCCTTCAAACAGCTGGATTTATTCAAATTCAATCATGAGAATGTTATAATTTGCCTTTGCCCAGTACTAATTTTTACTGAATGGAGCTGAAATTAGGAAATGAAATTAGTACTAGTAAAAAAAATAGTAAAAGAAACATTTTGATTCTTTATTTTCTATTTGTGGCGCCCCCTATGGATGACGGCGCTTTAGTATTTGCCTGTGCTGCCTATGCCACAGGCCGGCACTGATCTACAGGATTAAACCAGGCAGGATGAGGCTTATGCTTCACAAATATGTCTCACAGACCCTGTCGTGTCACCCTGTCTCACTTGCATTAGGTGTCCCAGTAAGACAAGCCAGTGACCCAGCATGCACAATACCAGTACCTTGAAACTCCCTTACCACTATGGAATATTTTCAATGCCATCAGTTACAGCTGTGCTTTTCCTGCAATCACAAGCCAAAATGTCTGCTGTGAAAGAGGTCTTTGTCCCATTTTGAAGTTAAAAATGATCTCACACTTTAAAAGTGTATCATGAGCGTTTTGTGACATTGACTGCAGTAAGATAAGATTCTGGGGTGCTTGGCGTTTGTCCAGGTTACCTTTTCTCAACCACCTCCACACATTCAAGTCTGATGTTATAAGTCTGACTGTGGTTCCTGATGTGCTCTGTGTTACAGTGATACAGGGCGGAAGTGACTGGGGAGTGACTTACAGTCCTACTAAGATCTGTGCCTTGAAAGGATCAACAGTGGAAATACACTGCAGCTACAGATACCCATCCGGAGTGAATACTACAGTTGAGAGAACATTGTGGTTTACTAAATGGCAGGATAACAAACCTGTGGATCTGAGAGCAGACTCAGAATACGCAGGTCGTGTGCAGTATCACTGTGCTAACAGCCACTGCACTCTGACAATCACAGACCTGAGAGAGAGTGACTCAGCTGAGTACAAGTTCATGTTCATAACAAACCAACTAGGTGGGAAATATGCTGGCTCACCTGGAGTCACTTTGTCTGTCACAGGTAACATTTTTGTTAGAAACTATAAGTTAAAGGGGAGCTATTATGCTTTTCTAGTTTTCTGTATATTATGACACAGTGTGTGATGTCCATGTTAAAGGAGCAGTGTGTAATAATAATAATGATAATGATAATGATAATAATAATAGTACACTGGATTTATATAGCGCCGGTGGAGGAGCCCAGACATAAAGTTTGATGAGGAGTTTGAGGTAGATACGCTGGGGGATGGGGACAGTCATTCCCTGGCTGCTACATGTACAGTAGCCACATGCTAACATCAGGGAATGTTGGCTGATGATAGTTAATTTCTCCATGCTTTCGGATCATATTCCTGCTGAAACCTTTCCGCTTGTGAAGATTTTAGTTCAGAAGTGTTTCTTGGTGATTTTTCAAGTTAGAAAGTGCCATTATATTTCCTTATAGTCATTCCTGGGCTGCAAAGACAGTGCAGAGATGCCGATTAAACAGACTTGGAAGACTTAGAAACGCTGGCCAATCACAGCAGACTGCACTTTTTCAAGAGGGGCTTTAAGAGAGAGGTGCTAAAACTGAGCATTTCAGATGGGGGGAGTGACTACAGGTGTTCCAGCACAGACAGTATGAGAAAAAAAGTTTTTCAACATTAAGGCATGTAAATATAATTTAGGAGAAACACAAAGTGTGAACCTTAAAATGATAAAATCCCCTTTAACTCCAAATGTTCAACATTTAGGAAACACTATGATGATTTTCTGTGTGTGTAATATCGTGTGTGTGTGAAGACAGCTCAGTCTGAAATTATATTTTTGTTTCTTTATATATCCAGGTTTCCAGGTGCAGAGGAGCAGAGTAAGCTCATGCAACATTGGATCCTGTAAATATGCAACGCTGACTTGTCACAGTAGTTGTCGTCTACCTCATCATCCTTCCTACATCTGGTACAAGAATGGAAAGAAAATAAAGGAACAACAGGAACCTTATGATCACTACTTTTATCCTGAAGACAGCTATTCCTGTGCTCTTAAAGGACATGAGGATGTCCACTCTCCGTTAGTGTGTAAGTTTCCTGACAGTCTTCCACTAACATGACACTGTGTTGAACCTTTTAGCTTATTTTCTGTATCATGACTTCATGCATCTTTTACGTGGCTAACTTCATCCACAGTAATACAGCCAGCTGTTAATTATGACAGGAAAAAACTCTAATTTTCATAATAACAATCAAAAATATTTCATTTTTCAGGTGTCCATGGTCAGTCCTGTGACAGAGTGACGTACACTGACAGAAGCATCTGTGCCTTCAAAGGTTCATCAGTGGACATTTCCTGCACTTACAGCAGTTTTAAATCTATCACATCTGAATTCTGGTTCAGTTCTAAGCTCAGTGACCAGCAGGCGTTTAACATGCGACCTAAGGACGTTAGTAAAGACCCCCAGTATGATCGTCGTGTTGACGTCAAAACATGGGGAGGACACTCCACCCTGAGAATCACTGACCTGAGAGTGAGCGATTCAGCCCAGTATCGCTTCAAATTCAAAGCAGGAAGCTTTGAATGGGAGAGTAGTTTACCTGGTACAACTCTGACTGTCACAGGTACTGATGAACACAAGCTGTTTGTGTCGTTAATGTCGTGGAATTTAATGTAATTTAGTGAGATTTTGTGCTTTTTTATTCAAAATGATTTTGATAAATGCATGGTCAGGTAAAAGTGAAGACTGACACAAGGGAAAGTACTGACTGGGAAGCAAATACAATTTTAAAAAGTATGGATAATAAGCACATTGATGTGAGGAAGATGATGAGTTGTAGTTCAATGTGCTGTTGTGTATGTTTTACAACAAACATCCTTCTCATGCTTAGATTAGAGATTAAGGTGTGCACTGTAGAGTGGTAGATTGTGCATGGTGTAATTTCTTGTGACATCCCTGTTCCTTATTCACAGATCCAGATTTACAGGTGCAGGTGATCTGGTCTCCTGTGGGTCCAAAGCTGATTTGTCACAGCAGTTGTCTTCCTTCTGGTCGTTCCTCCTTCATTTGGTACAAGAATCAGACGGAGATTCAGGGAGAAACATCTGTTTCGTATGGAGGATACGTCAATTCAGGGAGAAACATCTGTTTCGTATGGAGGATACGTCAATCTTGCAGACAGTTATTCCTGTGCCTACCAGAGTTACCGCTCCCCTCCAGTGTGTGAGTTTACTCCACTATGTCACAAACAAAATGTCATCTAGTGGAAACTTATAATCCATATTTTTACAGAAACAACAGATCATGACTCCTTGTGTATGTGTTATGATACACATTAGCTGCTAAGGGGCCAGATATCATCAGGACTTGACTGAATGTTGGACTTACACTCATCAGATTGACAAAAACACATCTCCAAATGAATGCTAAAGTGGCTTTGTGCCTACTGGATGTACAGTTTGCCAGCAAATTAGCTGTATCAACCTAGAGGGATACTTCACTGATTTTCAAGCAGCTTTTTGTCATAACAATGGGGATATGTAAATGAACTTCCCTACATCTTGCCAGCGTCCAGACCTCCCTGCCCATGTCTCATCTGATCATCTGGCAGATTTTGAATTATGAAGCCGCAAATCCTTTTATTTTTAAAGTCAATAACACAAGTGTAACCTTTGACCTTGACGTCACATTCGTCACCGATATGGCACTTTGGCAGCACGCTCTGGAGGACAGACATGTGTTGCAACTTTTTCTCTGTAAGGCTGGACTCCTCAAGTCTCCAAACCAGCTAACGGAACTGTAACGGAACTGAAAGTTGGACTAACCTGTTTTGAAGTCGGTGTTACTGTCGTGTGTTGTCACATGTCTGTCCTCCAGAGCGTGCTGCCAAAGTGCCATGAGAAATCGCTTAGTTTACCGTTTCCTTGTCCCTTGGATACTTTTCGTGCCTATGAGAACATATGTTAAGATGTGGACATACACTTTAGGTGTCAACCTTAAATTCGGCGATGTGCTTTGCATTAATATAAATCTGACGGCACGCACTTATCACACTGTTGGATTGACTTCATTTACTTCTGTTGGTGGTAATGACGATCAAAACAGACTAGCCGACAGCATGCCATAGATACAGTCGGCAATGACAGGAACGCCCACAAACGTCACATCTGGTTAGAGCCGAGGGGGAAAACAAACCGGTCTCTGCCATTAGCCACAATGCCGAAGAGTTGCTGTGTGCCCTTTTGCACCGCAAATAAACAAAAAAATCACCAATTCAAGTTTTACATTTTACCAAATAATAAAACGGAGCCACAAAGGAGGACAAAATGGCTTCAAGCTATCAGAAGAGAGCTTTTAGCTTTGCACAGAAACAGGCAATAGAAATGTCCTTCAGAGGGCTATATTTTATTTTATGCTTGGAGTACATTTCAGAGCCAGCACTTTTTTTTTTTTTTTTACATATACCGTACTCAGTAAAGAACTTTAATCAGTACTTCTACTTTTACCAGACTTTTGTACACAGGTATCTGTACTTCTACTTAGGTACTGAATGTGTACTTTTGTACGTGTTGCGAGGAAATCTACACAAATTACAAATGTAGTATAAAGTTCACTAGCGTTTAAACAATTAATCTAATATTCCTGATACCCCTGACATAGTCTACAATTGTTTGGAAATGGTTAACATTACATTAAACTTACCTGAAATGAAGTGCTGACTGCAGACATACACGTTTTGTTGTTGGGTCCCATAATCTGCCAAACTCGTCCTCTCTTCTGATAGCTTGAAGCCATTTTGTCCTCCTTTGTGGTTCCGTTTTATTATTTGGTAAAATGTAAAACTTGAATTGGTGATTTTTTTGTTCATTTGCGGTGCAAAAGGGCACACAGCAACTCTTCGGCATTGTGGCTAATGGCAGAGACCGGTTTGTTTTCCCCCTCAGCTCTAACCGGATGTGATGTTTGTGGGCGTTCCCGTCATTACCGACTATATCTGTGAACGCCTCCCGGCGGGCATATTTCTACCTTGATGATGCGCCACGACCGGCTCTGGGTCAGCTAGGAAAGGCTTGAGGCGAAGCAGGCTCACGGCTTATGTGTTTGCCACTTTCTTTTTCATTTTAACCCACACCATGATCTTTTCCTGACCCTAACCAAGTGGTTTTTGTGCCTAAACCTAACCAGACCTTAACCACAGGGCATCATGATGATTTCGGAACAACAGGACTTCGGAACAATGGGTTTAATATGGTCGGAACAATGGGCTGTCGGACCAATGGGCAGTTCCCTTCAAAAATCAGGACTTTGACTCGGGAACATTTACTGATCCAGTGGGACACAATGCATTCTGTTGTAGCTTTTCTACCTCTTGAGCAAAAGCAAATGCCACAGTCCTTATATTTCTTCTGGTCACATAGTAAAAAGTAAAATAACTCCCCTAAAAAAATCAAGTAAAGGTGAAAATCATCATTTGAGAAATTTACTCAAGTAAAAGTAAAAAAGTACCTGGTTAAAAAAATAACTCAAAGTACAAGTCACTTTCCATTTTAATATTTTTTAGGGTGTGTGGGCCACCACAAAATAATACAAAAAACAGGACTTGTTGATAAAACTTTTTAAATTAATTAATAATCCTAAGGGATTAATTCATTCAAAAGGCAAACAGACCATTAGCTACAAGATAAGTTAATGTCATCATCATAACATCAAAACTTAAAGTTACACATGAAAAAGAAATATACTGGGGAGCTAACTTTAGCTAGTTAACTATAATTTACCTACAGTGTGTGCAAAACTTCCATGTGCTTGCAGGGTTTTTAAAAGTGAAGATCTCAGTGTTTTACAGGTTTAAAAAAAGTAACTTGAAAAGTACTCTTCATTTAAAAAAACAACAACACTTTTTTACTCGTGTGTTAGTTGTAACACTTAACTGCCCACACCTGACCTATTCCAAATGTATTTGCTTCTTTCTACCTAAAAAAAACAAACCAGTTTTGTGAAAATGTGATCTCCCTAGCTGTTAAGTACTTATTTATGAAAAAAGCTGATCGGTATCAGGTAATAATGTGAAAAGTTCAGTTCTAAGAAGATGTTTTTAATGTTTAAATAAGATATTTTCATATTATAAGGAGAAAGTTTTATTGTCAAACAAATATACTATTTATCTTTTAATAAAATGAAAAAAATTCTCATGACATAGAACATTTCATGTTATAACATGATCACTTAACATGGAACGTTTTACGTTACAACATGATATATTGTTTTAATGTGAAAATCGTGTTTCAATCAATAAACTGAGGAATAAGGCTCATTTACACGATTTCACAAGGTTCCACTTTATGCTTGGGTTGAGACGTGGCAAGATTTCTCTGTCAAAATTAGCAGGAGAGAGGCGAACCAGCCACTTCTTTTATAGTGATAAATGATCACGTTATAACATGAAACGTTTCTGGTATAAGTGATCACATTATAATGTGAAATGTTTTAACAATAAATTATTTCACGTTATAACAAGATAAATAGTTTATTGTTATAACAATATAAGTTTATTGTTATGATATGCAAATATCTTGTTAAAATGTTAAAATATCTTGTTATAACAAACGTTTCACGTTATTA
>NC_065510.1:1104646-1109108 GCF_006386435.1 Epinephelus moara | reverse complement strand
GGAACCAGGGGGGAACAAGCTCTCCTTAAAGAGATGTAAGCTCCCCTGAAACAATAAAAGTTTGTGGGCATCTCAAAAGTGATGGACGTCAATAAGTACTGATCTTAATGCATCCCAGTGCATCTGCTTGGGAAAAAATTAATACGTGCAACAAACTGGTGTTTGTATGGCAGGTTTATGAGCTTCACAGGCATCTGCACCAGCCTGGTACAGTCACCTAACCTGTACATTCAAAAATAAACTATCTAGGATTGTGACAATGGCAAGTAAAATAGTTTGCAAGCCACAAAAGCCGCTGACTGAACTCTTTGCAGAGAGGAAGAGGAAGAAAGCAAGGAGTATCTTGGCAGATAGCTTCCTTCTACTATTTAGCCAGTTTGAGCTCTTGACCTCCAGGAGGTGCTGTGGAGTCCCTCTGGAGACTAAAACTGTATTTAAGAAGTCCCTTATCTGAACTCCCATCAGTGTCCTTAACTCAACAAAGTGAATGATGAGACTCAAACACTGACAAACAAAGAGCTGATTTAATGTGTTTAAGTGTTTGTTAATGACTTCATTTGCTTGTCTTACCGACTGTCTGCTTTTTACAGTGCTGTCTTTTGTGTCTGGTGAACTGAAGACAAATTTCCACCCCTAGTGGACAAAAAAGATATTCTATTCTGGTCTATAGAGGACATCCATGAATTACCACAACAGCATAATAGTAATAATAATAATAGTACGTTGGATTTATACAGCGCTTTTCAGGATACTCAATGAAGGAGCTCAGGAGATCTCCAGGTTGTGGAGAGCTTTGTAAGTAATGATGAGGAGTTTGAAGTGGATATGGTGGGGGATGGGGAGCCAGTGGAGGTTATGAAGGACGGGGGTGATGTGGTTACGGGTGCAGCTGGGAGTGTGTGAGAAGACGAGCAGCTGAGTTCTGGATATACTGTAGTTCCTTGAGTGACTGGGTTGACAAACCGTAGAGGAGACTGTTGCAGAATGAGAGTGTCTGCAGCTGAAAAGGAGAGAGATGGGTGGAGGCGGGCGATGTTCCTGAGATGGAAGAAGGCTGTTTTGGTGATGTGTTTGATATGTTGATTACGGACATGGTGGAAGGAGAGCACAGTGCAACTGTCGATTGAGAGGAGGAAGTTATGGGTGGATTTGATAAGAGATTTGGGAATGATGATGATGACTTCTGATTTGTCACAGTCAAGTTTGACGAAGTTGGTTTGCAGCCAGGATTTTATTTCAGTGATGCAGTTAGTGAGGGTGGAGTGAGTAGCAGGAGTGATGGCTTTGGTGGAGATGTGGAGCTGAATGTCGTTGGCAAAGCAGTGAAACTGAAGTCCATGACGGCGGATTATTTGACCAAGGGTGACAATGTACAGGATGAAGTGGAGGGGGCCTAGAATTGAACCTTGGGGAACACCTTGGCAGAGGGGAGCAGTGGGGGATTTGCAATTGTTTATGCTGATGAACTGAAATCTGTCCGAAAGGCAGGATTTGAGCCAGGAGAGTGCAGTGCTGGTGATGTTGAGTGCGGTTTTTAAGTGAAAAGAAACAGTGTAAAAAAATGAGTCAGCTGTTTTGCAGCTTATCTTTGCTCATTAAAGTGATGTACAGCAGCTCAAAATTGTGTAAACTGTCTGGGCGAAGATGGAGATATGCTTGCAAAGCAACCCAATGGAAATGAAAATGGCAGCTTTGACGCTGTGACAGCACTTGTCACAGCGTCAAACTCTATATAAAACACTAAATGTAAAAATTGTTAAAAATGTGGTTCTGCTTGGTCACTGCCACGTTGTTGTGATGTCAGGTTTGTTAATGTTGGTGAAATCGGGCTTGATGGATCTTGCCAGTATTTTCATTCATTGAGCTTTTCCCTATCAGAGGTCCTTTTTATTTCAAAGTTCTAAGTACAATAGATTGCAGGGCATTTTTGAATTTTTTAAACCCTCAGTGTGACTAGCAGTATATTAAGTTATAGCAAAACTGACTGCACAAAGTCACAGAGAGTATGGGACAGTTTCAAGTTCCGGGAGAAGTCAGCGAGGCAGCCACCCTGGATAAATGAACTGTTACACCCAACACTGGAAATGCACGGCGTGTACCCAGTACACACAGTGTACCCCAAAATACTTTTCATAGTGTGCTTTGTTTTGACCTCTGCTAGTGCACTAGCTGTAGGGATGTCAAGTCTGTTAGTTGGTCGGTCAGTAATGGCTCTCTCACTATCATTTCAGTTGGGGATTTACAAACTTTTGTCTGCATATTAATCATGTGAAGAGGACGGAGGCCAGCCCTGTTTTTTTAACAGCTTGATATCTATTTAACACAACTTTTCCAACCACAGAAGACACCAATGTCTTCACAGACCACATTGTTATTTTTAGAATACAGAAATGTTTATTCTAACTTACTGACACACAGTGTTTATCATGTATGTGAACTGATGTTACATACAGAGACGTGAGGAGCAGCCATGAGTTTAGCAGCAGCAGCGAGTGGATTTATTGTCTTCCTTCTCTCTTTACAAGGTACTGTACATCTACATTTATTTTGTAAGGCAGTTAGCAATTTGGTGCGATCCCTTAAACACCAGACATTCACTTCTCTTTCTTTAAATAAGTTCTTACAGGACGACCAACACAGAGCTGTTTGTAACACCAGCAACATCTTGTTTTGCCGTCGAGTGTAACTTTAGCCAGCGTTTGTTTGCAGTAGAGTAAACTTAGAGGCTGTTCGCTCTCCCGTAGCATCATTAATACAGGAAATACAACAAGAGATGATTTCATGTCTTTCATGTTGAAGAAAAGTACTTACCAGGAATTGCAAGGCGGATACAGAAAACTAATGGCTATCTTTATATTAACAATGGGTGAAATGTCTTCATGCTGTGAAAGGAGTTGCTTGTAGTAATGAAGTCACAGTAAATGATCACAAGAGCATCCTGAGCTTCCCTCAGCTATACGGTGTTTTAGCCTGTTTTAGTTTCCCCAAAACAGTTTTAGTTCACTCTCACTGCATTCATCAGCTTTCAGTGGAAAAGCCCTTAAAATGAACTTTACAATGCCTGCCCAGCACCAAATCAAAGTCAGTCTTGGAGGCCACTTGCCATTGTTTGATGACAAAAAAGCCTCTGGGCACAGTGGTGCAGTGGTTAGCATTGCTGCCTCACAGCAAGAGGGTTCCTGATTCGAACCCTGGGGTGGGGTGGTTTGCGTGTTCTCCCTATGTCAGCGTGGGTTTTCTCCAGGTACTCCAGCTTCCTCCCACAGTCCAAAGACATGCAGGTTAGGTTGATTGGTGACTCTAAATTGCCCGTATGTGTGAATATGAGCATGCACACATATGCAGAGTCTGTTGATAGAGATTAAGACAGTTAGCGTCTCGTGAATATAGTAAAACATCTAATTGCAAACACAAGTAAATAGTGACTTAAATTAGTCAGATGTCCACAGACACAACTTTAAATGGATGCTCAAACCTTTACTTTAGGTTTGCGGGCCTGCCATTATCCACCAAGCCCACCTTCCATCCTCATTCTGCAAAGAAGGAAACAAGTACTAATCAGAGGCAGAGTAGGGTGAACCTTAGCAGAGTGACTACAAGAGCCACCCAGGTAAAAGTGCACAACTTGCAAACTATTGGCACACAGGGAAAAAAAAAATAAAAAATCACAATACACAACAACAATACACACACACACAAAATAAAATGGAATAAAATAAAATATAATAAAATATAATGAAATGAAATAAAATGAAATGACACTAAATTGAATAAAATAAATGTGTGGCTGTGTTAACAATGATAGTGACAGAGGTTATTTGTGGCCACTGCAGGCCTCGTAAGGTTGCTGACACCAATTCTAGTGCAACAACAACAGGAACTTTAACCCTCAGTGGTTTCCTCTCATAAACACTGATCAGGCTGCATGTACTGCTGCCTGGAACTGAACCTTGAAAAGACAATTTTGCCTGTTGTGGAAGAAGCTAACAATGAGATGAGGGAAGTGCTTCAGTAAATACTGTTTCTCAGATTCAGATTTATTTGTTTGAGAAGAGGAAATTTAAATCATATACATGAAATAAACGTTTACTATATTTTGATTCTGATTAATCTGAACTGTGAATTTACCAGTCGAACATATCTGATACAGATATAAAGCTATAATTTACATTTCCACCTTTAAAACAGACATGTGCATCAGCCAAGGTTAATCTGGGCAGCTTTTTTTTTAAATAAACATCTGGCAGTAGTTGTGGCTCTATCTCTCTGTGGAAGAAGTTGTGATCTACATGTCACACTATTTGCCAACACCTCAGTGTTCTGCATGTCTCTACAGTTTCCATTCACACTCTGCTGCAGCCTGACCACACAAAGAAAAGCAACCGAGCAAAGCAGATTCTTTTTTTATGTACCACACTCATCTACCAGTTTATCTTCAGCTATCTGTTCTGTAAACGCTGTG
>NC_065510.1:1095633-1104159 GCF_006386435.1 Epinephelus moara | reverse complement strand
ACAAAAACCACTTGGTTAGGGTCAGGAAAAGATCATGGTGTGGGTTAAAATGAAAAAGAAAGTGACAAACACATAAGCCGTGAGCCTGCTCCGCCTCAAGCCTTTCCCAGCTGACCCAGAGCCGGTCGCGGCGCACCATACGCCCGCCGCGAGCCGTTCAGCACCGCGGACAGTCGGACTAATGGGATGTCGGACCAATGACATGGACCCGTTCATTCAGTCAGTAATAATTAGGCTAGCAACTTTAGCTACAGAGATGAAGGTCATGCTTGAACTAGCAGCCAGTCATGTTTCTAAATTTCCTACAGGTAAGCTGAGTATAAGGGACACCCAGATAACAGTAGTATGTTTAAGCAGAACCTTAGTGTGTAACTGTGACACTCAGAGACATTGACTTTGACCGCGATTAAGAGAGTGTGTGTGTGTGTGTGTGTGTGTGCGGCTCATGGAGGGTGCCGCTATATTATATATAGCTTCACGTGCGTCGCTAATGACGTTCTGTGTGAGTTAAAGTGAGTGAAATGTGTGTGAAGATGCATATGAGAGACAAGAGTGACAGTAAATTGTGTGAAGCAGGATGAGCAGAGTGGATGTGTTAGGAGCATCGATGAGCTGTGTGTTATGTTGAGCAGGCTAATGGATACAGGCTGCGTCATGTTCATGCTAACTCCTGCTGATTTGCTAACACTATAGACTGACTTCATTCCTCTCCGTCAGTAAGGTTAAAGGAGCATTTCATACACTTTAGCAATTGAAGTTTGTATCAGGCTCAGTGTGTAAGTGTTTTATTATAACTATTGTGAAACCATTGTGAGAGTAATTCAGTACTAGGCTGTGAATTAAAAACAAGGGAAGTTAGAATAAATGTGTTTATGGGTTTAATTCTGAGCCTTCTCTTTCAGAGGGAGGGGCTGACATTGCAGATGGCGTCAGATGGACTGCAGAAGACGACCCTGGCTCTTGTAGCCATGCAGGTAAACAAAATAAACTCCCTAGAGAGGAATTAATATGCTACGGTGTATGTTTAGCAATCGTGACAGTGAAAGTTTTTTTCTTCTGTATTTCAGATAGTCCCAGGTCAGCATCTGAAGCAGTTCCTGGATGAAATGTGACCTTTTCCCGGAAACACCTTCTCTGGTGTAAAACTCAACAGGAAACAAGTGGATGATGATGACTTCCACAAAGTGAAAGATAAACTAATCAATGGCTTCTGTGACAATCTCACCACGCGGTTTGGCAATCTCAATATGGATGTCTTGAAGGCTGCTGCCACCATGCTTGACCTAAGCAACTGGCCCGAAGACATCACTGACCTGGCCACCTTTGGCCTGGCCGATGTTAAGACTTTTGTCACTCACTTTCAGAAAACTGATGGGTTACAGGGAGCTTTGTGGAACACTGTATTCACAAACAGTCTAATCTAAGTAACAAAACTTGGCGAAAAAGCCAAATGAACTCGATCTGTCTTTTTTTTTTTTTAGAACTCAACTATTAGGGTTTCCAATCCTTTTTTCCTGTTTTTGACAATAGTGGTTGCACTAAAAGTCAATATGAAAAGGAAATATGTCCTTATGTTGTGTTTTCACCACCATTGGTAGGCTGAATTCTCATCACGAGTGAATAAAGCAGCTAACTCTGAATCAATCTGCTCAAATGTTGAAGTTCAAATATGTTTGTCATGTTTGTCTTAGTATGCCATTTTGAGGAAATGAGATTCCCATGATCCTTTGCTAAAGAAAATAATAACATACTAGAGTGAAAAGAACACATCAGAATTCTTTAATGTTGAAATAATGATTGATATCTGGATGTTGCAATAGGTGCATAATTAATAGAATTATTAACTTCAGTGAGTGCATAATAAAGAGTTTATGAATGTCAACAAGACACTGTTCCCACTTTAGATCCAGTAGCTGCAAAGCGGCATTATGAGCTGTTAATAAGTGCATATTAATAATTTATTAACTTTTATACGACACTGTTCCCACTTTCGGTCCAGTAGCTGCAAAGGACCATTATTTACTATTAGGAAGTGCATAATTAAGCATTTATTAACGGTAATATGGCATTTATATTAACTTCCTATAGTCTCATTAATGTTAATAAACACCTTATTAATTTCATCTTATAGGGTCTTACAGTGTCTTATAAACCAGTAATATAAAAAATGTGGTTATTGTTCCATTATTAACCCTTATAAATTATAATTAATGTAAATAGACATCTTATTAGTATTAAGTATAGGTTTATAAACTGTTACCAAAGTTTCTATTAAGTGCTTATAATGCTCCTATAAGCAATAATAACTCAGTCAGTTATACTGTAATAAACACTTAGTCTAGTCTTATTAATGTTAATAAGCATCTTATACCATCTTATACGTGGTCATTAACTGTTAACTTGTGCTTATAAAGCATTAATTAGCACTTATTACAGTACCTCAATATAAGTGTTACCAAAAAAACAGCTCATAGAAAGACTGCGTGCTCTAAATTAAATTAACTACTATTACTACTAACTATTACTTACTTTGACATGTGAAAATGACTAGGTGATCACGTGCTATCCGAAAATGGCCGAGTGATACGAGTGCATTTTCGTTCGGACCAGCGGAAAACTCTGTGTGTGTAAGAAGCAAATCCACACGTGTAGAACTGAGATCCACAAATGTTTTTTCGATTCACAAATAAAATTTGTTCACAAATGCCTGATCGAAAGTTGTAAATGTTAGGAAGATATTCACAAATGCTTTTCATTCATTTGCAAATGAATTTAATGTATTCACAGATATTTTTTTTATTTGTGGAATGTGTTTGTGTATTTGCAGATCCGTTTTACACTTGCAAAATATTTTTGTGAGTTTACAAATCTTTTTTTGTATTTGTGGAAGGTGTTTTATATTTACAGATTACACATTTACACACAGATTGTCGATCTGATCACACACATAATTATGAAACAAATCTATCTCCATAGTATGAGAGCAGATGTGAGTTAAATAAAGTTTCACACACTGAAGCTCCTTCAGTACAAATGAAAGTCTGTCTTCTGATGTTCTGAGTCTGATTGTTGTTCCTGATGTGCTCTGTGTTACAGTGATACAGGGTCAGGATGGCTGGGGAGTGACTTACACCTCTACTGAGATCTGTGCTGTAAAAGGATCAACAGTGGAAATACACTGCAGCTACAGATACCCATCCAGAACAAATGGCTGTAATGCTACAGTTAAGAAAACATTCTGGTTTACCAAAGTGAATGGACATGATCCTGTAGATCTGACAACAGACCCACAGTATTCAGGTCGTGTGCAGTATGACTGTGATAAGATTAGGAACTACTGCACTCTGAGAATCACAGACCTGAGAGAGAGCGACTCAGCTGAGTACAAGTTCAGGTTCATAACAGACCATCCCGATGCTTATATTGGTGACCCTGGAGTCACTTTGTCTGTCACAGGTAACATTTTCATTCATATGTTAATTATTTACAGATGTTCAACATCTAGAAAACAATAATATAGATGTGTTTATTTGCATGTGTGTGTGTTGACTGTTTTGTCTAAAATAACATTCCTGTTCCCTCTTCACAAATCCAGGTCTCCAGGTGAGCAGATCAGATAATGGGCTTGACTGTCAAAGCAGTTGTGTACCTGATCGCCCTTCCTTCATCTGGTACAAAAACGGACAGAAAATTCAGGCAGAAGCATCTTCTTATTCAGGCAACTTTAATTGTGAAGACAGCTATTCTTGTGCTGTAAAAGGATATGAGGATTCCCCCTCTCCTCCAACATGTGAGTTTACTCCACATATGGAGTTAATTGTTTAACTTAGGTTCAGGAGCAGGACCACGCCTCAACCACTCCTCTAATCACCTGAATAAACGTATATATACCAGCACAGCTCTACCACAGGCCTGTCAGATCTCTCGAACTCTGGCGACCGCACATATCTCAGCAAGTGTGTTTTTCGTGTACTCACCAAGATGGATCATGTGCTGCATGTCAACCCGTCCGGGTCCGACTCCGACGACTTGTACGACTCCCTGTTTGAGCCAGGTGATCCTCTGACTCCGTCTCAGCAGTCTGCCGGTAGCCGACACTCCCAGGGGAGCCGACTGCACTCTGTGGTCCACATCCCTCGGTCTCGCCGTGGTTCTCCGTTGGGCTCCATCAACGAGATCGCCCCGACTCCTAGTGGGTCTCAGGCCTCCTCTCCTCCGTCCTCGCGGGTGGGAAATCGATGCCGCGTCCACAACCGTGGGAGCCAGCGGCGGTCTCCTCCTCCTCCTTCCCGCAGCGGTGCAGCGACTAGTCGACCTTGCCGCTCCCGCGGCGCTCTGTCGCGCTCCACTCGGCCATCTCCACCATCTCCACGTCCACAACAAGAGTCCGACGTCAGAGATTGGACCATCGCCCAGCTCCAGCGGTTCCTGAGGGCAAAAAACATCCCCTTCCACCGCAGCGACAATAAGTCCAGGCTGTACCAGCTCTATTCAGCTGCTGTCCGGGCCCCCGAGACCACAGCAGCCGCACTTCCGGGTTCCCTTCCGAGACCTACTCCCGCCAGCATCACCGTCGGTGACGTCACGGCGCCTCCACCACTCCAGCCGGAGCAGCCTCTCACATTCATTCCCCCAGCCGGGGGTCAGGTCGTATCACCCCCCGTGCCTGCTCCCTCAGACGCAGATATGTCACGCGCAATATCTGCCTTCTTCTACTCCTTGTCTCGCAGGCCTCCACTCTCACCCTGTGCACACACATCCTCCATCCCCACATCCCTGTCCTCTACCCTTCCTTCCAACTATCCTGTTCCGGCTGGCATTGCAGCCCAGGAGCCCCGTCCTGCAGCACAAGGGGCTCCTCCGGCGGGTGTTTCACTGCCTTCCACTCTCTTTCCGACATGTCTCTCCTTACCCCTTCCCTACCCCCGTCGATCAGAGCTGGACGACTATTTGTCCATCGTGTTGGACATGGCTTTGCGTTTCGGGGGGGCGGGATTTTATAGCTACCATGTCCACTGTGCTGCACAAGCAGCCGGCCGGTTGCAGCAGCTAAATCAGGGGACGTACTGGGGGGGTCTTCGATTCTGAAATATACTGCCGCATTTTCGCAGCTCGTTCCTTCCTCTCCTGCGACTTATGGGGTGCCCCTTCTCACCCGGCCTCTACATGCACTATCATGGCTCCTCCACCGCAGTCCCGCCCCACCACTCCACGCAATGCCCCGATCTTCGACCATCTGTCTTCTGCTGCACCTCCTCCTCCTGTCATCCCCAGAGCCAAGGACGCACGTCCCACGTGCCGGTGTCAAAGGGCGTCGACAAGCGAGGACGGACAATCCTCTATCAGGGCGGCAGGATGGTGTGCAATAATTTCAATCAGTGGGGTTGCAACTCGTCCGGCTGCCGCCTCCTGCACGTCTGCTCCTTCTGCGGGGGCGCTCACGCCAGGACCACCTGCCCCCACAATCCCACCAACACAGCAGCATGACTAGAACGTCACCTCGGCACGCCCATCAAGGTACATGCACTCGCTGCTGCTCTCAGTGATCACCCTGATAAGCAGTTTGTCGATTTTCTCATCTCTGGCTTCACTCACGGTTTTCACCCTGGCATGGAGGTGCTTCCCGATTATTCCCACACGTGTCACAGTCTTCAGTCAGCTCTCACTGAGCCCCTCACTTTCGACACATTACTCGCAAAAGAGGTCACTGAGGGATTTATGATGGGCCATTTCGATCATCCTCCTTTCTCTGCATTCCGTATTAGTCCCATCGGTGTCGCCACATGCAAATACTCAGGGAAAAAGAGGCTAATCTTTGACCTGTCTTCCCCATACGGCTCCGACCTCACAAGCATCAACAGCCTTATTCCTAGCCCGGATTTCTCCATGCAGTACGCCACCATTGACCACGCCATGGCACTGATCCGTCTGGCGGGACATGGAGCATGGCTGTCTAAGGCTGATATCACCAGCGCATTCAAGGTCTTGCCCATTCACCCTGACTTCTGGTGTTATTTTGGTGTCTGCTGGAAGGGGGCTTACTACTTCTCTGTGCGCCTCACTTTCGGCTGCAAGAGCAGTCCCAAAATCTTTGACTGTTTGTCCTAGGCTCTGTGCTGGATCCTCTCCAAC
The DNA here is from genome assembly GCF_006386435.1 of Epinephelus moara. Classification (NCBI taxonomy): domain Eukaryota; kingdom Metazoa; phylum Chordata; class Actinopteri; order Perciformes; family Serranidae; genus Epinephelus; species Epinephelus moara. Next base: position 1,098,027 of record NC_065510.1, on the reverse strand, counting down.
AATTACAGGCTCCCCTACGTGCTTCATCTCCTTGACGATTTTCTTGTCGTGATTCCTCCGTCCTCACCTCCTCGCCATGGTCTCACTACACTTACGTCCCCATTTTCCGACCTCGGCGTCCCTCTGTCCGAAGTAAAAACTGAAGGACCTGGCACGTCCATCGAGTTTCTGGGCATCACTCTGGACTCACTGTCATTCCACGCTTCACTGCCCTTGGAGAAAGTGCAACGCATCTCGCTGCTCTTGTCTAATTATCTCCTGACAGACAGGTGCACCAAACTCCTCGTGCACTTCAATTATGCCATACGTATAATTCCACAGGCAAAATCTTTCCTTTCTCAACTGCTGACCAAAGCTGCATCCATTCCCTCTCTCCACGACTGCGTGGTTCTGGACGACACTTGTAAAATGGAAATGCACATGTGGCAGCAATTTCTGTCATCCTGGAATGGCATCTCATTCTTCTACGATGACTTCATCACTCATCCCGAGGACATTCACCTCTACGCGGACGCGGCTCCCTCTGTAGGTTTTGGCGGGTATTACGCAGGGAGGTGGTTTGCTGCTGCTTGGCCCTCCGAGTTCGAGTCCCTCGATGCAGAGTCACGCTCTCCCTCGTCTGCTCTGTACGAGCTGTATCCTGTGATCATAGCCACTCTAATTTGGGGGCAGGGATGGTCTAAAAAATGCATCACTATTCACTCTGACAACACAGCAATAAAGGCCGTTCCCGTTCCCCAGCCATCATGCCATTCACCCGCAGACTCACTCTCATCTCCGCTCTGCATCAATTCATCCTCCGTGCGTCTCACATTCCCGGTCACCACAACGCCATCGCTGACTCACTCTCCCGCTTCTCTTTCCAGAAATTCAGATGCTTGGCTCCAGACTCGGATGTCCATCCCACAACAATCCCACCGTTTTCAGCGACCATATTCAATTAAATCCTCATCTGGCAAATCTCACTCACACCTCCCAAGAAACCATCCTTAACAGTTTAGCACCAAGCACGCTATCCGCTTACCTCACCGGCTGGAATTCTTTCAAGAATTACCACGCCACTTATCATCTACCATCTCCCTCTCTGGACGCCATGTCCACGTGCAACTTCATCACACACTGTCATACTGTACAAAGATCCGGGCCTCCAGCATACAAACATATCTGGCTGGTATCAATTTATTCCATAAATTATCCACCGGCCTCCCTTGTCAGTCAATCTCGCACTCTCACGTCACCATGCTAATCAAAGGCTTACGAAAGCACGAACCAGCGCTGACAGCCAGACGCCGTCCTCTCACCTCCGATCTGCTCTGCCGCTGCATACTCACTCTGCGCTCTGGTTACATTTCTCCCACAGTCAACTTAACACTGGAATCAATGTTTCTACTCGCTTTCTTCGGATTTCTGAGGTGCTCTGAATTTGCGCCAACCTCATCTGTCTACGATCCTTCCCGTCATCCCAGTCTATCCGACATCACCACTCACACTTCCGACTCGCTCATATTCACACTCCGCAGGAGTAAAACTGATCAGTTAGGAGCATCCTTTCCCATCTACATCTTTCGCCTCAACTCCTTTCTCAGCCCGCAGGAGCCACTGACCAGATACATCCACACCCGGTATTCCGCCCGCGCTTCACCACAAGATCCCCTCTTCCTCACCAAAACAGGGAGGATGGCCACCCATTTCTGGTTCCAGAAACACTTCCATAATAGACTCCGTCTCTCCGGAATTTCGTCAGATCATTACTCTTGCCATTCGTTCTGCATCGGCGCCGCCTCCTCAGCCGCCAGATCAGGAATTTCAGACCAAGTCATACAGGTCCTCGGCCGCTGGTCTTCACAAGCATATCAAACCTACATCCACAATAACCTCAATGATCTCCGTCTAGCGCACGACAGACTAAGCCTCACTTAATCAGACTCTTTTGGGGGCTTCATAACAGCACGGGCTCATCAGAACACGAGACGGAACCCCCACACTGAGTCTCTCCGCCCACATCTACACCTCACCCAGTCTGACCCTCCGATGACGTCATCTCCATCCCGTTCATTCATCTGCAAATAAATCATCACCACCCGATTCATAACAATTTCTCTGACAATCACATCTTCATTAAATCTTTAAACTGCATATCGTTGTGGTGTGGTCCTTGCTAGTGAAATATCTATTAACATAACACCATCTAGTGGAGCTGTGTTATTTACGTTTCCTTAATATGGAGATCCCACTTGTGACTCCTCAATGACTGCACTTTAAAAATGATCAGAAGATGATTTTATCTTTCAGGTGCCGATGGTGAAACCTGCAACAGAGTGATGTACACTGACAGAAACATCTGTGCCTTCAAAGGCTCATCAGTGGACATTTCTTGCACTTACAGCAGTTACA
>NC_065510.1:1083498-1093498 GCF_006386435.1 Epinephelus moara | reverse complement strand
ATCTAGGAAAAAGTAAGAGGAATGGGCCCCAGCTGCTCGCCACTGTACAGGCGTTGGAAAAGCAATCTGGACGACCTCCGTGCCATATTATTTTCCAACAGGAGTTCATGAACTTTAAGGTTCCTTATTTCACCGAAACTTGGCTGAATCCTGGACAGCGCCATTCAACCAGGCGGTTCAGCACAGACATTACAACTACATTAGTAAGAGTACACTAATAATAAGGTGTGAATTGCTTTGTGACTTTAATCCTACTCGAAAGAATAAATGAAAAATATTAAGGATGAGTTGGCTGATAACTGCCAACTGAAGAAGCAGCCAAGCCACCGCTTTAGAGAACTGAACGTTGCCCACCAGCATCGTGGTGCCTTTCATACTCAGACAGAAATGTTAACAAAAGTGTGTGCCAGATAATATACATAGAACAAATAAACAAACACTAATACTCACTGTATGACATTAACATGAAACAATGAATGCATGTTAGTTATTGCTGATTATTTAAAAAAAAAAAAAAAACAGCTCATAGAAAGACTGCGTGCTCTTACTCTGACATGCGGAAATGACGTCATCAGCTGGGTGATCACGTGCTATTTGAAAATGACCGAGTGATACGAGTGCATTTTCGTTTGGACCGGCGAAAAGTTTGTTTCAAAACTCTCTGTTTGTAAAAAGGAAATCCACACGTGTAGAACTGAGATCCACAAATGTTTTTTTGATTCACAAATAAAAACTGAGTTCACGAATGCCTGATCGAAAGTTGTAAATGTTAGGAAGATATTCACAAATGCTTTTCATTTATTTGCAAATTAATTTAATGTATTCACAGATATGTTTTTTATTTGTGGAATGTGTTTGTGTATTTGCAGATCCGTTATATACTTGCAAAATATTTTTGTGAGTTCGCAAATCTTTTTTTGTATTTGTGGAAGGTGTTTTATATTTACAGATTACACATTTACACACAGATTGTCGATCTGTTCACACACATAATTATGAAACAAATCTATCTCCATAGTATGAGAGCAGATGTAAGTTAAATAAAGTTTCACACACTGAAGCTCCTTCAGTACAAATGAAAGTCTGTCTTCTGATGTTCTGAGTCTGATTGTGGTTCCTGATGTGCTCTGTGTTACAGTGATACAGGGTCAGAATGGCTGGAGAGTGACTTACACCTCTACTGAGATCTGTGCTGTAAAAGGATCAACAGTGGAAATACACTGCAGCTACAGATACCCATCCAGAATAAATGGCCGTCAAATTACAGTTGAGAAAACATTCTGGTTTACCAAAGTGAATGGACGTAATCCTGTAGATCTGACAACAGACCCACAGTATTCAGGTCATGTGCAGTATGACTGTGATAAGATTAGGAACAACTGCACTCTGAGAATCACAGACCTGAGAGAGAGCGACTCAGCTAAGTACAAGTTCAGGTTCACAACAGACCATCCCGATGTTTATACTGGTTCACCTGGAGTCACTTTGTCTGTCACAGGTAACATTTTCATTCATATGTTAATTATTTACAAATGTTCAACATCTAGAAAACAATAATATAGATGTGTTTATTTGCATGTGTGTGTGTTGACAGTTTTGTGTAAAATAACATTCCTGTTCCCTCTTCACAAATCCAGGTCTCCAGGTGAGCAGATCAGATAATGGGCTTGACTGTCAAAGCAGTTGTGTACCTGATCGCTATTCCTTTATCTGGTACAAAAACGGACAGAAAATTCAGACAGAAGCATCTTCTTCTTATTATTATTTAGGCAACTTTAATTGTGAAGACAGTTATTCTTGTGCTGTAAAAGGATATGAGGATTCCCCCTCTCCTCCAACATGTGAGTTTACTCCACATATATCTATTAACATAACACCATCTAGTGGAGCTGTGTTATTCATGTTTCCTTAATATGGAGATCCCACTTGTGACTCCTCAATGACTGCACTTTAAAAATGATCAGAAGATGATTTTATCTTTCAGGTGCCGATGGTCAAACCTGCAACAGAGTGACGTACACTGTCAGAAACATCTGTGCCTTCAAAGGCTCATCAGTGGACATTTCTTGCACTTACAGCAGTTACAAGTATTATGTTGACTCCAAATTCTGGTTCAGTCCTGAACGTAAAGATCAGTGGCAGAATCCCTCACAGCCTGAGGACCTTAGTAAAGACTCCCAGTTTGCAGGTCGTGTTCAGGTCATTGACACAGAGGGAGGACGCTCCACCCTGAGAATCACTGACCTGAGAGAGAGCGACTCAGCTGAGTATCACTTCAAATTCACAACACCAAGCTTTGAATGGAGGAGTAGTTTACCTGGTACAACTCTGACTGTCACAGGTAAACACAGACTGATGTAAATACACCAACACGGTACATTTAAAAACACTCAACATGTGGATAAGGATCAATGTGTTTGTGTAATTACTGTTGCATAAATAAATAGATTCAAATGCTCTCCACCTCTTATAGGAATTAATACTGTTGTGTTGATGTGTATGATATGTACATCCATCATCTGTTTTTAGACACAGTGATAATATTGTTTCTTGTTCTCATATCCAGCTCTCCAGGTGCAGGTGACCAGAATAACAGTCGGGCAGTCTGTTACTGAGGCAGAGCTGAAGTGTCACAGCAGCTGCAGTCCAGCTGGTCGTCTTTCCTACGTCTGGTTCAGTAATAAAGTGGAAATTCTTTGGGAGTACACGTCTTCTTATAAAGCCCGGTTTGGTCTTAGTGACAACTTCTCCTGTGCTATAAGAGGACTCAAGGACTTCCCCTCTCCTTCAGTGTGTAAGTTTAATCCACTGTGTCAGAACAAAAAAGACACATACGTTCTGACATTACAACACAATTATAATTTCAGAACAAACTTCACTGGAGTCTTTTAAATCTTAGATGCAGCAGTATTATTTAGAGAAACAGTTAAAAACAAAAGTTATATGACAACTAGCAGAAGCAATATTCAGATACATGCTGTGCTGTAACATTTTTAAATTTATAATTTTTGTGATTCAGTAATATTAGAAATATAATATGTCTTTTTTCTCCAGGACACTGTAGTTTTATATTTTTTTTTGTCAGTTTTTATTTTTAATTTTAGTTTTCAATTTGATTTAGTTTCACTTAATTTCCAGAGTGGGTTTACTTTTTCAGTTTATTTTTTATTGTTTAAATGTTTATTTCTAGTTTATTTTTTATTGTAATATGAGGGGTATTGTCAGGAACAACTTAGAAAAACATAAGTTCTGCTACAACCACAGAGGCTGAATATAATGACAGCTGATGCAACAGCTGTGAGTATAAAGAAATATTAGGAGAGAGTTTGCTGTATTTTTCTGACTCATGGGGATGGCCCAGTGAAAGTATTAATAAGAGCCGGCTTTTTTCCCCCAAAATAAAACTAATGGTTCTCTTCCCACCTCCAATAATTTTAAATAAACTGTTTTGTAGACTCAGAATTATTTACAAAACATGACAAGGAAGTGATCAGCCAATAACAATAATGAAACAAACATTAACTTCTGCTAACAACTACACCTTGACTGAGAGGACTGTCAGGACTGACTCAGCAAACAGAACCTGTATATAAAGAGAAGAATATGTAAAAATAGTCATTTGTCTGTGACAATGTCTTCTGTCATCTTTATAAGTTATTCATGTTCAATTCTCCTCCAGATGCTCCAAAGCTTCCCTCTGTGTCAGTGAGTCCCTCTGCTGAGATAGTGGAGGGCAGTTCAGTGACTCTGACCTGTAGCAGTGATGCTAACCCAGCAGCTAACTATACCTGGTACAAGAAGACAGTAAACCCCAGACCTCTCAGTGAAGGACCACAGCTCGTCTTCAGCTCCATCCAGTCCTCTGACTCTGGACAATATTACTGCACAGCCGAGAACATGCTGGGGAAGAGGACGTCTAATGACTTCACCATGGATGTGAAATGTGAGTGAAAAAGCTTATTTGAATATAACATACAGCTTAAATCTGTCCAGTGTTTGCTGATGAGACCTACTCTCTTCAGCTCTACTTTTAGCTTTAGCCTGACATAGGTGCGGACATTTGCAGTCGCCTCTCTGTCAGCTCTGCTGCATTTGTGCAAAGTTTAGGCTCTTAGTGGTGCTTTTTGTGGCTGGCTTTGGATGGTGGTGTCGTGTGGCTGTGAGTCACTCATCGGGATGAGGACATCAACTTACCAGTCTGTAAACTGTCCTGCTGCTGACTTCTGCCAGTTACTGTAGCTCAGTCAAAGTTCAGTAAACATCTAGGAAAAAGTAAGAGGAATGGGCCCCAGCTGCTCGCCACTGTACAGGCGTTGGAAAAGCAATCTGGACGACCTCCGTGCCATATTATTTTCCAACAGGATTTCATGAACTTTAAGGTTCATTATTTCACTGAAACTTGGCTGAATCCTGGACAGCGCCATTCAGCCAGGAGGCTCTTTTTCAATATGCTGATCTGACAAAGTAGAGGACTCTGGTGAGAGAAGGAGAGTAGGTGTGTGCTTTACAGTGAATAAGGACTGGTGTGTCAGCAGGAATGTGAGGTGCTGTCCTGTTCCTGCTGTGGATTGCTGTATATGCTGTTCAGAAGTGGCTGCAGAGTGGCGCTGCCTGTGTTCGGGAGAAGCAACCAAACACGCATCGGGTCCACGTCATTAGTCCGACATCCCGTTGTTCCGATATGTGATTATACTAGGTTATACTGTATTTGTGTACCATAGAGGATCAGCAAACGCAACAAAAGTAGGCTACCGGTCAAGATACAAGTGCCATAGAGAGAAGAGAGTGAAACACCATAACCTCCTGTTATTAACTCTGGGGTCCGGGTTGTGTGGGGAGCTTTCCGTGGTGCTGAACGGCTCCCAGCGGGCGTATTTCTACCTTGATGGTGCGCCGCGACTGGCTCTGGGTCAGCTGGGAAAGGCTTGAGGCGAAGCAGGCTCACAGCTTATGTGTTTGCCACTTTCTTTTTCATTTTAACCCACACCATGATCTTTTCCTGACCCTAACCAAGTGGTTTTTGTGCCTAAACCTAANAAATGATGGAGGGCAGTTCAGTGACTCTGACCTGCAGCAGTGATGCTAACCCAGCAGCTAAAAAGACCTGGTACATGGAAAACCAGAAAGTGCTTCAAGGATCAGACGGTGTATATCAGTTCATGTCCATCAGCTCTGAAGACAGAGGGAAGTACTACTGCACATCTGAGAATCAACATGGACGGATTAACTCTTCATCCATTTTTATAGATGTCCAGTGTAAGTAAAAAGCATGAATACTTACCAGTGTTGTGCACAGACATTTTGTGAGGCAGGTGCTCAAGTGAAAAAATGTGCACTCGTTCCACAAAATTTGTTTTGCATTTGGGCATGCAGACATTTTCTTGTGTGCTTACAAAGTGCACCCTGCCAGGAAGTTTCTGAAGAGCTCTTGAGGCCAAAGTGCATACAGTACATTTGTGCACAGTAATGAGCAGAGAACAGACGTGTGCTGCGACTGCAGCTTCGCGCTCCCCCTCTGCACTCTATGCACATTGTATGTTCCCACAGCAGCAAACTGCATGTCAGATTTGTTTAAAGTAATTCTCAGAGCCGTGGTGTGGGAGATTGAAACAATATTTCAAGTTGGGGTTTGGTTTAAAAAAGTCACGTGGACATGGGGAAGCATCTGCGTCTGTCTCCACTCGCAACGTGCAGTTGGTGAACCCAAATCTGCCAGAGAGTTGGAGGGAGACGATGTGATTTGACGCCAGGCTAGCTTTTGTAAAGTGTAATGTTGGTTTACAGCTAAAGTTAATCTGTCTGTATTGAGTTGTTTAAACAGTGGTTTAATAGTAGTTTAATTTCACAACAGTGTCAAACAATGCTGAGGCTTAGAGCAAACACTATTGTTACCTGGCTGTCCATGAAGGCAGGTCAGGGAGATGTGATGCTGCTCTGCAGGGCGCTCAATTTGTGTTTGCTAAATGCGGGGACTGTGACAGGGGAAGTTGAAGAGGTAGGTGCAGGTGCTTGACTCAAATGCAATTATCAGGCATAAAACACGCTTTAAAATGAGAATTGATGCTGTGAGCCAAGTTTAAAAACTAAAATTTAAAATGACTAAAAGAAATTGAAAGAAACATCTTGCAAAAAGGGCACTTATCTTGTCAGAGGCCAAAAGGGCAGGTGTTGAGCGCAACTGCGCAGTCAGCAGTAACACAATCCTGGCACAGTGCTGCAACATGGAAGAGGTTCATTACATTATGAGTAGGAGGAAGACTGAATCAGCAACAAGCCTGAGTAAAATCCAAACACGAGTACTTCTTATTGTCTTCTTTGTTGAATTTAGGTCTCAGGGAAATGTCTGTCTGTGTCAGATGCCTTATTATGTTAGATACTTTAGCTATTCAAGCAGGTGTGCTCCATCAGTCACGTCTGATAAGCTTCACCACAAGTACAAATACTGTGACACTGAAATTATATACAAGCAGAAAAATGGAAAACTACCTAAGTAATAGGAATATACAGTAATCCCCTGTGTATCTACTCTGGTCATGAAAAAATCCACGCTTCGTACTGATGTCCACAATCATTTATTCCTCTTCGGAGTCATGGAACACCGTGAAAACTAGAAACAAATACAGCGTTTCAATAATCACATAACATCCATTTCAGTCACTTATTTGTCAACACAAATGCTCAACAAAGTTAACCAAAACAATTTTTACCGTGTTCGCCTTGAGAACCAGCAGTAGACAGTTTTAAGAGCACAAAAGTTCGCCGTGTTGTCATCCTCGCTCGTCTCTCTCTCTCTCTAGTTCTCGCTTATCACTTCCGGTTCATCTGACTCAAGAACGTATTTCTCATAAACATTTAAAAAAAAAAGAGACAGAAATATTTTTAACAAGGCCCTGCAGCAGAACCACGAATTACACGCCCAGGGTTCCACCATAAATGTACATAAACATATCATAAAAAAAAAAAAAATCAGATATCAAACATGTCGTCGCACATGCCTACTTTCGGTGCTGCCATGGCAACCCACATACACAGTTATGAGCGTCAGCTACACCCTGATAGAAGTAAAGTTTGAACAGCTTCTATTTAGGATTCATCCTGACGGTGGCCACTGTGCAGAATCTTAAATGGTTTCACTGTAAAGCTAGAAATGTGTGTGTCTAATGTATTACCAATTACGTGTAAATCACAGGAGGTCAATCATCAACCTGACTGAGCTTGACACTGTGTTGAAAGATTTGGTCATCTTTGCTGTGCCAGCCACATGTAGTTTGCATGCAAGTAAAGCCATGAAAACTGCAGTGCACTTCTGTTTTGAGATCCCAGCAGCACATTGCTTCACATAATGTGAAGAAGTGGTCATGTTTTGTCTGAACTGTTTGACGATGTTGAGTCATTTCAAATATTTGTAATGCATGTGGGAGGCCTCTAAGTTTCTTCACAGATACAGGACATACGTTTCATGTACAGGTCTGTTAGAGGTCACTGTAGCCTGACAGCTAGCTTTGTAGAGGTGACAACAGCCTGTGTCAGGACTTCTAAAGTAGGTGGATAACACAGTAACCACCTTCTGGCTTTGGCAGTCCATACTTAAAAACTGGTGTGTAAACAAAGATTGATAAGTTGTCTCTCATTTCTCCTCCAGATGCTCCAAAGCTTCCCTCTGTGTCAGTGAGTCCCTCTGCTGAGATAGTGGAGGGCAGTTCAGTGACTCTGACCTGTAGCAGTGATGCTAACCCAGCAGCTAACTATACCTGGTACAAGGAGAACCAAACACTGCATCATGGACCAGAAAACATATATGTTTTCCCCAGTATCAGCTCAAAGGACAGCGGGATCTACTACTGCAAGTCTGAGAATAAGTATGGCAAGAACAACTCCACAGCTGTTCACATAGATGTCCAGTGTAAGTACAACATTGGGAATTCACTTTGACATACATTGTGTTCATGTCGTGGATGTAAACATCTGATGAGCTGAGGGTGGGAGAAACATGGTCTAAAGTAGCATTATGAGGGGTTTAAATGATTCAGATCAAGTCTATCTTAATACTATACTTGCATGCCATTTGTTAATTTTAAAAAGTTTAAAAAGATTTTGGTCACTGCAATAATTCCTCCTGTCCATGCTGGCCATGAAATGAAATACTTTCATACAGCAGCTACATTGTAAGAAATGGATGGCACAATCCATTTCCAATCCCAAAGTTGAGCTGAAGCTAATATCAGACTTTAGCAGTCGTAGTTACACAAATCAACTGTAGCTTCCAAAGTTTGCAAACAGAACTACCAGGACAAAAGTGTCAACTGCCTCCAAGAAATAAAAACCTGGATGACCACTAACCTCCTCAAACTCAACAGCAAAAAAAAACAGAGCTCATGGTCGTGGCTCCCAGGGCAGTGCTCCAGAAGCTTGGAGATCTTCTCCTCCATGTGGACGGCTGCTCCATCTCTCCTGTGCCAGAAACACGCAACCTGGGCGTCATCCTGGACTCTACTCTCTCATTCGAGTCACACATCAAATCTGTCACCAAATCTGCCTTTTTTCACTTTAAAAACATTTCCAGACTCCGCCTTTCACTCTCAGATTCTATGTCTGAGACCCTGATCCATGCCTTCATTACATCCCGGCTGGATTATTGCAACAGAGTCCTGTTCGGGGTCCCCAATAAAGTTCTTGACAGGCTCCAGTATGTGCAAAACTCAGCTGCCAAGGTGCTTACCCGCACTAAGCCTTGGCAGCACATCACTCCCACCCTCATTCACCTGCACTAGCTTCCGGTTAAGTTCCGCATAACCTACAAACTTCTTCTTCTTGCATACAAATCGCTCCACAAGCTCGCTCCACCGTACCTATCGGACCTTCTCCATCAGCATACCCCATCACGGAACCTGAGGTCCTCTGACTCAGGTCTCCTCTCCATCCCCCGCACCAATAGGCGGACCTTTGGGGATAGAGCCTTCAGTGTGGCAGCCCCCACCCTCTGGAACTCTCTCCCTATGGAGATTCGCCTTACTCCATCTCTGGACACTTTCAAGTCTGCGCTGAAAAGACACTTCTTCACACAGGCCTTTGGCAGCTAGTCTTTTTTATCTTGCTCTGTCTTATTTTGTTTGTTCATCTGTTGTGTTTTTTGATTTTTCTGTCACACGTCCTTGGGTCTCCTGAAAGGTGCTATATAAATATAAGCTATTATTATTATTATTATTATTATTACTTGTTTAGCCTTACGGAGACATTTTNGGCCTTTGGCAGCTAGTCTTTTTTATCTTGCTCTGTCTTATTTTGTTTGTTTATCTGTTGTGTTTTTTGATTTTTCTGTCACACGTCCTTGGTTCTCCTGAAAGGTGCTATATAAATATAAGCTATTATTATTATTATTATTATTACTTGTTTAGCCTTACGGAGACATTTTCATTGCTACAAAGCTGACAGCTTTAATGAGTTGAGAGTAATTCACTAAGCTAAAACATGATTAAAACATATTAATAGTGTATTTTCACTAAGTGCCATAGATGCAAATGAATCACTACACAGTTTGTCTGCGACCATGTTGGGAGCCTGCAGCACAGTTTCATGATCTCCAGTGGAGAATTAGTAGAAAAGGCATCAGATGAATTATGAAATTGTCTGTTTTTGAATTATATGTTATTTAGTGCCAGTGCTAGTGGCAGTCATAATGATGACATTGTTTCTCTTGGCTTAAAATCTGAATCTGAATCAGCTTTGTAGTACTGTATGTGTGAACATATTAGGAATTGACTTTTTGATACATTTTGTCCTCCAGATACTCCACAGCGTCCCACTGTGTCAGTGAGTCCCTCTGCTGAGATGATGGAGGGCAGTTCAGTGAATCTGACCTGTAGCAGTGATGCTAACCCAGCACCTAAGTACACCTGGTACAAGGAGAACCAAACACTGCATCAAGGACCAGAAAACATATATCCTTTCCCCAATATCAGCTCAAAGGACAGCGGGATCTACTACTGCCAGTCTGAGAATA
>NC_065510.1:1058445-1083018 GCF_006386435.1 Epinephelus moara | reverse complement strand
GCCATACAGTAGATGCAAATGAATCACTACACAGTTTCTCTGTGATCATGTTGGGAGCCTGCAGCACAGCTTCATGATCTCCAGTGAAGAATTAGTAGAAAAGGCATCAGATGAATTATTAAATAAGATAAGATAAGATAAGATAAGATAAGCAGTCAGGGAGAAGAGTCAGATTAAGAATTTCAAAATTTAAAAACTTAAAAACTAGGCATGCAGAAAAGTAAAAAAATTCAAGAAACGGCAATAAATAATAATAATAAAAATGAAAAGTGGATAATAATGAGAAGTGGATAAAAATGTGAGCATATTTAGTGCAATCTTCTGTTTTTGAATTATATGTTATTTAGTGCCCCTCCCAGTAGGTGGCAGTCATAATGATGACCTTGTTTCCCTTAGCCTAAAATCTGAATCTGAATCAGCTTTGTAGTATGTGTGCACATATTAGGAATTTACTTTTCGAAACATTTTGTCCTCCAGATGCTCCAAAGCTTCCCTCTGTGTCAGTGAGTCCCTCTGCTGAGATGATGGAGGGTGACTCAGTGAATCTGACCTGTAGCAGTGATGCTAACCCAGCAGCTAAGTACACCTGGTACAAGGAGGATGAAGACTCACCAAAAGCATCAGGACAGATCTTCACCATCACTGACATCAGAGCTGAACACAGTGGGAATTATTACTGTGAAGCCAAGAACACAAGAGGACGTCATAACTCCACCTTTAATCCAATTATTGTGTCAAGTATGTCATACTAATGTGTCTGTCCATAGCCCACTCACTTACACTGTATCTTAACCTTCCAGTTAAACAAGCTAATCACAGTACAAGCCTTCTTTAGTTACAACACATAATTTATTTCTGCAATCTTCAACTACCTGGCAGAGAGCTCTGACAAACAGATGTCAACATGTCTTTTTTGAAATACTTTAATAAGGGCAGCAAAGTGCTCCAAGCCCAAGGGAACCAACCATTGTTATGAAACAGAGCAGAATGGCTTCAGACTTGGCCGTGCGCCCTGGAAGTCACAAACTGATATCAACTGCATAAAGCAGAAATGTAATCCTAAAATCCTTCGGATTCTGTCCATGACTATCCCAAACTGGATCACTTCTATGAAAGTTGGTTAGTGGCACATGGAGCCAAAAAAAGCCAAATTCCTGCAGTATGAAATTACCTGGATCTTCCGCATCACTGGGCCCATAGAGCAAGTGCACTGGCAACTTATGGCGGCTGAGCATATAACTTATGGTTAAGAACTCTGCCAACTTTCCTGATGGTGAAAGGAGTCCATTTATCAGTGATACTCAAAAAGATGTATTCACTGATCACTGATTTATAGATTTCTCTTTCACAGTGTAAGTCTATGGGAAAATCTTTCTGGGCCCCATGACATCACATGACGGACCCTGAAATTGTTGGCCACTATTTAAAAATGGCTTCAAAGCCCGGCGATGTTTCTAGGGGCTTGCTACTAAATCCAGGGCTGATGGCTGGAGTTGACCTGTCAGCTCCCTGTCAAAGACGTTTTGTGATATCCTCGTGATGGAGCACACGCATATTCCACCTCTCCTGTTTGCCAGTCAGCAGGTATTGCCCCAAACTTCTGTGCTACACAGCTGTGGCATGTCAACCAACACACAGCCCAGCAATATTTTGTTTGGCCTGGACACCCTCAATTTTGGTATGAACGGAACCGGTTGCATGTCTGCCAACTGATAGAAGGTCTTAGCTGTCTGCAGAAGTTTAAAGTGAAAATATTTCCAAGCTTTAGGCTTCCTGCCAGTCCTGCAACTCTCTTTCGTCCCCTAGTCAAGGTCAGCTCTTCTTTCTTTCCAAAAGCAGCCCGGGAAAGGCCTTGCCTTCCTTTCCTATGTCATCTGAATGTTTGTCAGAATCTCAGTCTCTCTCTGTGGCCACCCGAACTCCGTTTCCCTAACCTCTCCATGGATGCATGGAAGGTGACAGCTCTGCTCAGTGTCCAAGACAACGTTTTGATAATTTGAATACAAGATCAATCATTAATCTTTAGCTTGAAGTACAAAATTTCCCACAGTATTACAGACCACCAATATTGTTTTTGGCATGTGGGTTGTTGCACTGCTTTAAACACCTGATTTTTGTGCTCATGATGAGATCATTTTCACCTTCAGGGATGCAAAAGCAATGCTACAGTTTCCATGAGTCACTATTTAGAATACTTCTGTCTGAGGATCTATGATTTAATGTGTAATTATCAGTTGCTAATGGACCAAAACAACCTGTAATTCCATAACTAATTGCTCTGTTTGATTGCTGTTTCACAGGATCAATGAAATCAGTAGCAGCTGGATCCATCACAGCTATTTTTCTCGCTATCATATTTGTCTTAGCCTTTCTATTCATCAGGTGAGCAACTAAGTTTTACTGTGATTATATTCAGTAAATCTGGTCAGTTGTATTGTAATTTTGTTTGATGATTAATTTGCTTGTTCATTTTTTTTCTTATCCAGAAGAAAGACGTCCTTGAAACAACCCCCCGAGCCTAGACAGAGACCAGACGACAATGCACAGGTGAGGAAGAAGAGTTCAGGTATCACTCAGAGTCCACTGTCACCGGGAAACTCGTGTGAATAGTGCTTCATGTCCCCTTCTGGATACTTTCTTCACCTAAACTAAACTGTTCACCTAATCACAGGGTTGGCGATTTGATCCCTGTCCTCAATCCACAAGACACTGAATCAAATTGGCATGCCAGCGCCTTGCGTGGCAGCTCTGACGCCATCTTGTGTGGGAAAGGGTCAATGAGAGGCCAACTATAAAGTGCTTTACCCATTTCGGTAGAAAAACATGACATAAGTACAGTCCATACATCATTTTTGCTCCCATCACCCTCTTTTTTTATCTTGTTTATTTCCATTTGACACATTTTTTTTTCCTTTGCTCAGTCATTCTGTGTCTTAAAGAAACAGTGTGTAAGATTTGGGGAGATTTAGTGGCATGTAGCAGTAAGGATTGCAGGCTACAACCAGCTGAAACTTCTCCAAATTCCTTCAGTGTTCATTGGTCAGGTGTAACATTGGTAAGGATGTGTCTTTGGCCCTTTAATGTACCTCTTCATCTACACGTTCATGTTAGGGTTTTGTTAATAAAAGGGGAATCAGGTAATCCTTGAACTTTATTGACCTCTGCTGGTGATTAGTAGGAATTACATCCAAAAAAACAGAAGTAATCTCAAACCTGTGGTTCACCATTTGGCTTTCAAAATGAGGCCTGAATCCACAAGAGGGAACATGAAATAAAGGAATTTTAACCAGGAATTTTAAATTGAAAAAAAATTACCCTCACCTTTAACTCTGCAGTATTTTCCTATGTGGCCATTTGGGGTTTATACAGGGCAGTACAAGGTACTGAAGTACTCAAGTAATATTTACCCCACAGGCAAACATGGGTGCAATATATGAAACGCCCTCAGCTATAAGACAGAGAACACCATCAGAGCAGCAGGACGACCTCTGCTATGCCAGTGTGAGCTTCTCTAAAAACCAGGAAGATCCTCTCTACTCCAACGTCAGGCTAAACCAACCCAACAGACACAGGGAGGAAGAAGAGGACGAGGATGATGTGGAGTACTCTGTTGTTAACTTTAAACGTGCTGGTGCTGCCACAGAGTGAGTTCATGAGAGTTTTCTTTGCCACATAAACATAATTCCCATCATTTTATTGCAGTTGAATCCCTCTGGAATTTTTTAAACCTGTTCTGATTAATATTGGGAGTTTTCTGAGCTCTTAAAAATAAGTCTTTTCTTCATTCACAGATCAATACAAGAAGAGCCTGCGGAGGATTTATATGCACTTTACAGCAAAGTCAACAAAAAACCAAGAGTATGAATACAACACGAGTCTGTGGTCTCTTAAACAATGTTTAAGCAGGTTAAACACAGAGTTATAAATAATAGGTGTGAGACAATAAACTGTATTAACTGTTGTCATGACGTCATTTCTCTTGACAAGGTACAAGTATCAGTTAGCTAACACCTGTAATTTACGTATCCCAAGACAGAATTAGATTCAAGATGTTACCAAGGAGCAATATTTTACTGCCAGTGCTGCTACATGACATTTTCAAAATCATCTCAATCATTTCTCTTTATACAGTCAACACGTTCTCATCCCAACTCCACAAATATTACCGCTTTGTCAGTGGACTTTCACGTCTAGCTATGACTAGTTAGCCTCCTGCATCTGTTGTTGACGTTCCGGGACGGCCTGTCAGTTTACCCTTGTTACATGCATTGTGTCTTTTCATTAAATGCACACAGTCTTTTTGAAATTAAACCCACAACTTTGTTTTTAAGTTCATTTCCTTGTGCAACAAAAGCACATGATAAGGTTTAGGAGAAAAACATCATGGTTTGGCTTCAAACTCACACGGAAAGCAGAAAAACGGGCTCCCAGGTGAATGTCCGGGATTGGTTGGACCCATCCACCTCCCCGACACCTGGCAGTGTATTATAGCTGTCATCAGTGCCTTTGTTCATTAGTATCTTGCACCTAAAAGTGGCAGAATTTGATGAGTTGGGAATGAGACAGTACAGTGTATCTGTACTGCAATCTTTCCTGCTTTTCTGTGGGTTTTTGCGGTTAAATTATCAGTTTTTATTGTAAAATATTGTGAATATTCCGCTGCTCATTTCGCCAATTTTTACTTCTGTTGCATCATAAATTAGTGTTAAGTACTTGTTTCACAGCTTAAATTGTTTTTTTTTAACCATTGTTTTCTGTGTATTTGTATGTATATGTCACCTCTACTGGAAGATGCTCTGTGAATAATATTTTTGCAAGGACCAAGTCTTAACTTTAAGCGTCACACTTTCTAAGTTTTGAACAGAATTTTCCTAGAATTTCATCACAAGGAGCAACTCTTTGTACCAGGAAGCTTTGTGAATACGGCCCCAGATATTTTTTTGAATAAAATATTCAATAATCATTCCAGCTGTCATCATGTTTATGCAAAGTATTCAATATTCAAATTACAAGGGGACAAGTGATACCAAAGCTGCTGTCAGATTCCACGAAGCCTAAAAATACCCAGAAACTAGCTTATAGTGACACCTCTGCAAGTCATGTGACTCTCCTCTTGCAGGTCGTGGTGATCTGTTGAGAGTCCAGTCATAGCTTTGTTACTGTAACTGAACAGGCAGTTCTGTCAAGATATGTGTTTTGTTAGGATGGACCCTGCAACACAACATCAAAGTAAAAGTTCACGTTAACTCACAGGGCCAGGCAGAAGTCAAAAAGCAGACAGGCAGAGATGAGCAGGCAAACTCATCCAAAAAGGGGGTCAGGCAAGCAGTAACAGAACGCTGGACCACTGAGGTAGAAGCACAGTAGATGATCTGACAAGGAACAAATGAAAGTGGTCAGGTATATTAACAACAGGGCTGATGGGGAAGTGGGAACAGGTGTGCAGGTATGTGGGGAAGGTCAGGTGATGGGGGATAGCAGCAGCAGCAGCAGCAGGGGTTACTGCGCAGCAGGGAGGGTTGGAAGGATCTGAAAAGTGGGAAATGAA
This sequence comes from Epinephelus moara, assembly GCF_006386435.1. Taxonomy (NCBI): domain Eukaryota; kingdom Metazoa; phylum Chordata; class Actinopteri; order Perciformes; family Serranidae; genus Epinephelus; species Epinephelus moara. The sequence goes on along the minus strand of NC_065510.1, from coordinate 1,077,470 downwards.
AGCAGACAAGACAGTCTATTTTTCATAATCTACAGTATACAAGGAAGTTCATGCAAAACAAGTCATTTCTTTACTTCATCTTGGGGATTCACACACATTCAGCTGCTCATGCATGTTAATTATTTAAAGAGGAAGGAAGCCGTGGCAGTTTTTATCAGCTGCCCCATTCAACTGTGTCAACAGAGGATATAACTTTTCTTTCAAGATCACATCCTTCTCTGTTTTAAGCGGAGCTCGTCTGAGTTAGTAATACTGCTCAGTATCTACATTCTAACATGCTTATGGAGAAATGAGCGGAGCAGCTATGAGTTTAACAGCAGCAACGAGTGGGTTTCTTGTCCTCCTCTCTGTACAAGGTACTGTAGGCCTACATCTATATTTATAATTTAATGCATGTAGCACACCCATTTTAGTTGCAGGACTGCAGGAGAAGTTAAGTTAAAGCTAAATTTACTGAGTAATTACTGGTAATTAGTCACCAGATCGCCAATAGATTTGATGATGATGTGATACAATGTGATATTTACCTTTAAAACCCTGTCACACCAGACATTTGCTTGCTTTAAAACCAGAAATTTAAAATGAATCATTTTTCAGGTCGTTTTTGGTGCACACCGCACTTTAAGATAATCAGAAGAAAAAAAAATGTGCTCACTTGGTTAGTCTGTACTTCTCCATTAGTAGAAAGAGTCATGCGCGTCTTTAATTTAGAGCAACTCGGTGTGTGTCGACTGTTTGCCACACCATATATGTTTCTCTGTACTGGCTGTCATGCTAATGAGGAGAGAGAGCACCACGTGGTAAAGAATATCAGGCTGAAAAAAAGCCAGGTTTAAACTGAGGAGAGAAAATACAATATGTAGGCCTACTCTAAAAAGCACATAATCCTGACAGTGGCATTGACCTCAGTGTGGCACTTCAGTAACAGTAATAAACTTTATAGTACCAACGTGCTAATGCAGAAGAGTTTCACATCCGCATTCTACATTTCTCTGTACTTTCACACCCCTGACCACAAACAGGAACCAAATCAAGCAAACACACAATTTCATCACAAACCATACCCTTCTAATAATTATTACTCTGTCTGTTTCTTCTTCTCTTTTCTCAGAAGAGATTAAGGTTTCAAAGTATTCCTGCTCCCTCACTGCCCCTTCAGACACTATGATGCCCTCCTTCTACTGCACATAGACATGAATACAGAAATATAATGTGTATGATGCTTTACTCTTGTCTTTCCTGATGTGTCACCTCTCTATTACGCTTAAACACGTCCATCCCATGGGGAAAAACTGGGACAAGTCTGCAAATAAATAGGAGGCATTTATAGCAGTGGCAGTTCTAGCACATTTGGTGCCGTAGGCCAGTGGTTAACAACTGGTGGGCCGCAGGTCCACTCTGTATGGACTAGGGATCTAATCTACCAATAATCGGCACTGCCGATAACATCAGCCGATATTCAGCATTTTTATGATAATCGGCATCGGCCGTTTTTTCCACCGATAGCCGATTAAATACGCTTATTTTAATTAAAATACGTTTATTTTAATTAAAACGCGCTCCTTCGGCTCTCATGCAGCCGTCTCTCTCTCTGCCTGTCTGCCTGAAGTCTCCACTCTGTGCTGTGTAACCAGTGTCCCGCCTACAGCCCCCACTGAATGGCTACACGGCACAAGTGAGTGACAGCCAATCAACACTGAAGGTAGATGCAGCTGCAGCGACACAGAGAGAGAGAGGAGAGAAGACTGCTCCGGGAAGCAGCAGTATGATGTTTGAAGGCAAGACAACAGAAAATGTCGAAGCTGCAATAAGAAATCCTCTATGCTGAAGTTTTAAAGATACCACTGTTGATGCTTGATAAACACGCCATCTTCATACTGTATCTCAGTGTCTGTTCCCCCCCTCACGCCTTTGCTCGCGAGTCGCAACGGGCAGCCATTGGAAACAATAATGTCGTCACTTCACATCGGCTGCTAAAGCTAACGGACATGTAGAAGTTTACATCAGTGCATTTCAGCTGTGTATGGTCGGTATGGCGCTTGCTTGTGTGTGTGTGCGTGTGTGTGTCGCGCTGAGAAGAAACTATTGTCTGTGTGCAGCTATGTTGACATGGAGTGTGTGTGTGTGTGTGTGCGCGCGTGTCTGTGTACATGCACGCTAGCTTCAGCAACTGATGTGAAGTTGTTTTGTAGGCTTCATTAGTTCATTTAGACATGCATTTAAAAAGTATAGAAGAATATCAATCAAATTTACTTGGCATTAAAGTAAAAGTACTGATTCTGCTGAAAAAATGAAATGTGACTGGTATATTAAATACATGTAATTACAAATTACTTTAATAAAAATAAGTCTGGTAACCACTGAAAGTTTAATCTTTATTTATAAACTAATTATGCTATTTGATGTAAAAAAAAAAAAAAAAAAAAAATCTGAAAAGTAATAACTACTAAAGCTATCAATAAATGAAGTGAGCCAAGGTTCCTGTTCCTGCCACCCTCTTTATTGGTTTGCACTTAATCAGGCTGGATCAAATGTACCTGAGAGAGAACATAAGACATCATTAATCAACTGTTATTTATTTCAATGAACTTTTATAAATGTTGCTAGAAGATCCCTGAACGTTTTGTTTTTAGATAATTTAACTTATTGCCGAGACTCAAATTTCAGTACTGTGCAGTTCAGTTTTTACTTTGATCTTTTAAAAAAAATCAGGGAGACATTTCATTTTCAGTGAACTTTAAGAGATCTCTGCACTTTTTGGTTTTTATATAATAAAACAACCAACCATTTCAACCAAGATTTGTGTCAGAGTTTGTGTTATTCTACAAAAGTTTAAGGTCTTTTTATCACAGACTTTCAGTGTACAAAAACAAACAAACAGTATACTGTTTGTATTCAGTCTAATCCCAGGTGTGTTATTCTAAATTTTGACACCAAAATTTTAATTTTTACTGCAAATGAATATTGGTTCTAAATATCGGTTATCGGTTTCCTTGACTACTAATAATCGGTATCGGTATCGACCCTAAAAAACCCATATCGGTCGATCCCTAGTATGGACCAAAAGTGACTCGAGAAGTTTGTAAAACACATTTCATTTTGAAGTACACTGAATTTCTGGCACAGAGCTTTTATTCTGAAGTCCAGTAATGGACAGCTACTTAACAGAGACAGCAAACTAGCTCAACAACATGGCCAAGCACAAATATAACCCTGAATGCAGACCTTGAACTAATGACACATCAGTGTCAGTGCCATTTGAATCCAAACGGAGAGCCGGGGCTAGCTGGGAAGCTAGCGGAGGCTAACTGGCTGTGCTTCCCTCCGGTCATGCTGTGGCTAATGCTCCGCTAGCCGCTCGGCTGCACAGATAGGTAACACCTTGGCTGTCAGGATGTACCACTCTGTCACTCCGCTCTCTCTCTCACGCAGGCACAGAACATACATGCCACTTGGCCGTCGGATGTAGTCTGTGTAGTGTGTTCAAACGCAAACCTGACAGACACTGTAAAGATGAGTAACTGGGGGAAGGAATTGCGCCTCGCAAACGAAGAGCCCATTAACCGTCAAATGAAGGGAACGGTGAGGGACGGGCCAACTTACGAGAGAATCGCCGAAGGACTGACCAGCCACGGCTTCCCTCCCAAGTCACCCACGTTTTGTTACTTGCTCACGCCCCCTATTCCCCCAAAAAAGGGATAAACAAAAGTAGGCAGGCGGCATTTTGCTGCACTCCCCGATTTTGTTTTTGTACTGTCAATGCTGAAAAAAGACTGATTGGGGTTTCCTGCAAATCTGCACAATTCCTATTTAAAAACAACTAGCGCAATTAGTACTAGTAAAAAAAATAGTAAAAGAAACATTTTGATTCTTTATTTTCTATTTGTGGCGCCCCCTATGGATGACGGCGCTTTAGTATTTGCCTGTGCTGCCTATGCCACAGGCCGGCACTGATCTACAGGATTAAACCAGGCAGGATGAGGCTTATGCTTCACAAATATGTCTCACAGACCCTGTCGTGTCACCCTGTCTCACTTGCATTAGGTGTCCCAGTAAGACAAGCCAGTGACCCAGCATGCACAATACCAGTACCTTGAAACTCCCTTACCACTATGGAATATTTTCAATGCCATCAGTTACAGCTGTGCTTTTCCTGCAATCACAAGCCAAAATGTCTGCTGTGAAAGAGGTCTTTGTCCCATTTTGAAGTTAAAAATGATCTCACACTTTAAAAGTGTATCATGAGCGTTTTGTGACATTGACTGCAGTAAGATAAGATTCTGGGGTGCTTGGCGTTTGTCCAGGTTACCTTTTCTCAACCACCTCCACACATTCAAGTCTGATGTTATAAGTCTGACTGTGGTTCCTGATGTGCTCTGTGTTACAGTGATACAGGGCGGAAGTGACTGGGGAGTGACTTACAGTCCTACTAAGATCTGTGCCTTGAAAGGATCAACAGTGGAAATACACTGCAGCTACAGATACCCATCCGGAGTGAATACTACAGTTGAGAGAACATTGTGGTTTACTAAATGGCAGGATAACAAACCTGTGGATCTGAGAGCAGACTCAGAATACGCAGGTCGTGTGCAGTATCACTGTGCTAACAGCCACTGCACTCTGACAATCACAGACCTGAGAGAGAGTGACTCAGCTGAGTACAAGTTCAGGTTCACAACAAACCAACCAGGTGGGAAATATGCTGGCTCACCTGGAGTCACTTTGTCTGTCACAGGTAACATTTTTGTTAGAAACTATAAATTAAAGGGGAGCTATTATGCTTTTCTAGTTTTCTGTATATTATGATACAGTGTGTGATGTCCATGTTAAAGGAGCAGTGTGTAATAATAATAATGATAATGATAATAATACATTGGATTTATATAGCGCCGGTGGAGGAGCCCAGACAGGTAGGGGTGAGCCAGGTTGTGGAGAGCTTTGTAAGTGATGATGAGGAGTTTGAGGTAGATACGCTGGGGGATGGGGACAGTCATTCCCTGGCTGCTACATGTACAGTAGCCACATGCTAACATCAGGGAATGTTGGCTGATGATAGTTAATTTCTCCATGCTTTTGGAACATTTTCCTGCTGAAACCTTCCTGCGATTTTGGTTCAGAAGTGTTTCTTGGTGATTTTTCAAGTTAGAAAGTGCCATTATATTTCCTTATAGTCATTCCTGGGCTGCAAAGACAGTGCAGAGATGCCGATTAAACAGATATGGAAGACCTAGAAATGCTGGCCAATCACAGCAGACTGCACTTTTTCAGGAGGGGCTTTAAGAGAGAGGTGCTAAAACTGAGCATTTCAGATGGGGGAGTGACTACAGGTGTTCCAGCACAGACAGTATGAGAAAAAAAGTTTTTCAACATTAAGGCATGTAAACATAATTTAGGAGAAACACAAAGTGTGAACCTTAAAATGATAAAATCCCCTTTAACTCCAAATGTTCAACATTTAGGAAACACTATGATGATTTTCTGTGTGTGTAATATCGTGTGTGTGTGAAGACAGCTCAGTCTGAAATTATATTTTTGTTTCTTTATATATCCAGGTTTCCAGGTGCAGAGGAGCAGAGTAAGCTCATGCAACATTGGATCCTGTAAATATGCAACGCTGACTTGTCACAGTAGTTGTCGTCTACCTCATCATCCTTCCTACATCTGGTACGAGAATGGAAAGAAAATAAAGGAACAACAGGAACCTTATGATCACTACTTTTATCCTGAAGACAGCTATTCCTGTGCTCTTAAAGGACATGAGGATGTCCACTCTCCGTTAGTGTGTAAGTTTCCTGACAGTCTTCCACTAACATGACACTGTGTTGAACCTTTTAGCTTATTTTCTGTATCATGACTTCATGCATCTTTTACATGGCTAACTTCATCCACAGTAATACAGCCAGCTGTTAATTATGACAGGAAAAAACTCTAATTTTCATAATAACAATCAAAAATATTTCATTTTTCAGGTGTCCATGGTCAGTCCTGTGACAGAGTGACGTACACTGACAGAAGCATCTGTGCCTTCAAAGGTTCATCAGTGGACATTTCTTGCACTTACAGCAGTTTTAAATCTATCACATCTGAATTCTGGTTCAGTTCTAAGCTCAGTGACCAGCAGGGGTATAACACGCGATCTAAGGACGTTAGTAAAGACCCCCAGTATGATCGTCGTGTTGACGTCAAAACATGGGGAGGACACTCCACCCTGAGAATCACTGACCTGAGAGTGAGCGATTCAGCCCAGTATCGCTTCAAATTCAAAGCAGGAAGCTTTGAATGGGAGAGTAGTTTACCTGGTACAACTCTGACTGTCACAGGTACTGATGAACACAAGCTGTTTGTGTCGTTAATGTCGTGGAATTTAATGTAATTTAGTGAGATTTTGTGCTTTTTTATTCAAAATGATTTTGATAAATGCATGGTCAGGTAAAAGTGAAGACTGACACAAGGGAAAGTACTGACTGGGAAGCAAATACAATTTTAAAAAGTATGGATAATAAGCACATTGATGTGAGGAAGATGATGAGTTGTAGTTCAGTGTGCTGTTGTGTATGTTTTACAACAAACATCCTTCTCATGCTTAGATTAGAGATTAAGGTGTGCACTGTAGAGTGGTAGATTGTGCATGGTGTAATTTTTTGTGACATCCCTGTTCCTTATTCACAGATCCAGATTTACAGGTGCAGGTGATCTGGTCTCCTGTGGGTCCAAAGCTGATTTGTCACAGCAGTTGTCTTCCTTCTGGTCGTTCCTCCTTCATTTGGTACAAGAATCAGACGGGGATTCAGGGAGAAACATCTGTTTCGTATGGAGGATACGTCAATCTTGCAGACAGTTATTCCTGTGCCTACCAGAGTTACCGCTCCCCTCCAGTGTGTGAGTTTACTCTACTATGCAACCCCAGAAAGTAACAGTACAAGTAAATGCTGGTATGAAAAAGCAAGACTTAAAACATGAAAAGAGAATTTGAAGAAACCCTTTGACTATCCAGGGCAGGAGAGCAGTCACTGTGCAGTTACCTGTCACAAATCTCATTGAATCATTACTCACCCTCTCTGCTGTAGGGCGCCATTTTCTGCTTCCTTCATGAAGTCGGCTTCATCGTCAAGTGGAATGTAGTTGCGAGCTTGAAGCGTCAAATCTTACAAGCAGGCGTGGCTGGAGTGGAAATTCAAACTTTGAGAGCACTTGTTTGCACTTGCTCTTATGTGATTAACCTGTGATCTAATCTGCAAGCCAGGACCGCTGATGTGCCAATCCTTATGATTTTAGTTTGTAGTAACGAAGTGATGAAAATGCTTCGCGCCACCCAGTTGCCAATTAGAGTTAAATTTCTCCAGTCACCTTGAGGCGTCCTGTTCTACATATCTACCAAGTTTAGTAAAAATCCATATGGCGGTTAGGCCTAGATAAGAAATGAGCTCTCTAGCGCCCCCATTTTGTTTGATGGGGTCAATAATGGAGGGGTCCCCTCAGATTATGTGTGGTCATATGCCTACAAAGTTGCGTGGTGATGGGTGAAACCCTTGAGATGTTATACACCTTTATGTGATGAGCCACGCCCTCCGCAATATTCATTGCCTTATAGAAGCTCAGTTTTAGTAAGTTTTCCAACTTTTGCCAAGAGGGAACTTTAGATATTGGTCCCTAGATTATGTTCACCCAGTTTCATGCAGATCGCTCAAACTTCCTAGGAAGAGATCCATTTGAAGTGTTTTTCAAAAAATTCAAAATGGCGGAAAATCTATATAAGCGGAAGTTATGGGTTCTTGAGGCAAATGTGTTCCTCATGAGGAGAGGCATCTCTGTGCAAAGTTTCATGTCTCTACGACATACGGGGCATGAGATATGCCCATTCAAAGTTTGCAATTTCAGTCGGTTGCTATAGCGCCCCCCTTTGGCCAATTGATGTAATACTGCTTCATTCACATCCTCCCATGACCCTCTACCACTGTGCCAAATTTCACATGGATTGACCAAGTCAGTGAGGAGAAAAACGTGGAACAGACACAGACAGACAGACAGAGTTTTCCTCATTATATAGTAAGATAAGATATAGTAAGATTGACTGTATCAGTATGTTGTGGGCATCCATTTCTTAGCAAACTCTACCTAAAAAATGCAATTTAATTTAATCTATTCAATTTAAAAAACCTTCACGGGAAACCTATTTGTGGCCGTTCGCGCGTGGGAATTATAAGTGTGTGACACATCAAAAGCTCTGGTTGGCAGCCATTGTGAGGGATGATAACAATTAAAAGAAGAAAGCTGTGAGTGTGACAATGGATCGCTTAATTGTACGGAGCAAATTACAATAAAGCACCAGTGAACATAACCTACCACCAAAAGACAGTATCACGAAAGCTACCTGTCTTATGTGTTCTTATTTTTATTGTCTTATGTCGTGAGTGATAACACACATTATAAATCCACTAACATACTCATATTAATGGATGCATATTCTGTCCTCCAGATGCTCCAAAGGTTCCCACGCTGTTGACGAGTTCCTCTGGTGACGTTATGAAGGATGATTTAGTGACTCTGACCTGTAGCAGTGATGCTAACCCAGTAGCCAAATACACCTGGTACAAGAAGAACCAAACACCCCTCAGTGAAGAACCACAGCTTCTCTTCAGCTCCATCCAGACTTCTGACTCTGGAGAGTATTACTGTGCAGCTGAGAACGAGCTGGGGAGGAGGACATCTGAATATGTTATTATCAATGTGCAATGTGAGTAAAAGTGGCTTATTTAAAATAGCTTAAATGTGTCAGATGTGTTGCATCTATTTAACAAAGGTTTGCTTTTGCTTGTTCTCCTCACAATTAATGTCTGCAGCTGTAGTTTGTCGAGCAGCTCAGTTTTAATCACTATTAGCATTTATATATTAACTGCACTGTTCAGGGGATTCAAACCATCATATTCATCACAAGACCTCCTCTAAAGTTTCAGATGCTGCAACACACCACAATTCATAAAAATCGCTGTTAAATCTTTTCCAGATGCTCCAAATGCCTCCTCTGTGTCAGTGAGTCCCTCTGCTGAGATAGTGGAGGGCAGTTCAGTGACTCTGACCTGTAGCAGTGATGCTAACCCAGCAGCTAAATACACCTGGTACAAGGAGAACCAAACACTGCTTGAAGGACAAGAAGACATTTATCATTTCACCTCCATCAGCTCTGAGGACAGCGGGAGTTACCACTGCAAGTCTGAGAATCGACATGGACGGATCAACTCTACTTCTCTAGTTTTAGATGTTCAGTGTAAGTACACAAACATCAGCAAATCATTTAGACACAGTGTGTTTCAAAGATGAGACACAGATGTAAAAAATCAGATGAGTTAATTGCAGAAATAATTTCATGCTATAAAGAAGCAACACTTGAACACATGTTCCTTGAAACTTATTGCACTCTTTGTGAGAAAGGTTTTCTGCTTTGCACATTAGCGTCACTGAACATATGCACGTTGCATCATATCTGTTTATACATACTCTCCTCCAGATGCTCCAAAGCTTCCCTCTGTGTCAGTGAGTCCCTCTGCTGAGATAGTGGAGGGCAGTTCAGTGAATCTGACCTGTAGCAGTGATGCTAACCCAGCAGCTAACTATACCTGGTACAAGGAGGATGAAGACTCACCAAAAGCATCAGGACAGATCTTCACCATCACTGACTTCACAGCTGAACACAGTGGGAATTATTACTGTGAAGCCCAGAACACAAGAGGACGTCAAATATCCACCTTACATCTGACTGTTGTGGCAGGTAAGTTATGTGCATACAGCCACATGCACCTCTTTACTACATATTTTATTTGGATACCTTCACACACCCTCGACCAAACCTATGAAAATGATCTCTGTGCGGTTAATGGGTGGATTATGAGACAGTGGGCCCCTGGGCACAGATATGCAAAAGGGCCCTGTCACCTCTCTCACATGGGAGCAAGACACAGGATGTTGTGATGGTTTTGTGTTTCTTTGTAGTGGTGATGCATCTTTTTGTGGTTCTGTGTCTCTTTGAGGTATATTCATGCATTTTTTCGGTCATTTGTGTCTCTTTGTGGATGTTTTGCCCATTTTTGTAGTTGTTTTCTGTGTCTATGCAGTTCTTTTGCATCTCTTTGGGGTCTCTGAGTCTCTTTCTGGTTGATATGTGTTACTGTGAATGCAGGTGAAGGGTAGGGGGCCCTGCTGACACTTTGGGCCCCTGGGCCTGTCCCATCCATGATACAATTGAACACCTACTGGAGATTTTGGTGTTATGTATTAATCTGTAATTACTCAAACATCCTGTATTTGCCCAATCAGTTGTCACTGTTTTCTCCTGACAGGTGCCTGGAAATTAGCAGCTGCAGGAACCATCTCTTGTGTTCTCCTGGCTATCTTAGCAGTCCTCGCTGTCTTCCTTTGGATAAGGTGAGCAATTCTGTGTGACTCTGATTATGCTCTTCAATGCACGTAAAATTTTGTTATCTGTTCCCTAAATTGATTAGTTAATTTATTCAATTGCTCGTTTTTCTATCCAGAAGAAAAAAGGCCCTCACACAACAGTATCATGGCGGAGAGAGACCTGACAATGGACCACAGGTGAGAAAAGACAGAGACAGTGAAAGAGTTAGAGAGAATGCTCAGCTGAAAAGTGATTCATTTTTCCTCCTTTTTAGTTTCTTCACCTCAGTCAGTTCTGGGTGTTACTTCACAAGCAGTTTTGGGTAGATTATCCTGCATAATTGGAATACTGTTTCTGGAGGGCCGTATTCCTTTGAGTTTTTTAATTCTTCGTTCACAATCAAAATGACATGTAATTTAATTGTGTGGCATAGTGTTGGAAGTCTTAACTGCATGGCTTAATTTTTTGGAAAATACCTTTTGGTGTTAGTGATATGGATCTACAGACTCTAATCCAATTGCCAGAGGAAAATGTTGGCATGGTAGGTATCTGCAGACAACAAATATATTACATTTGCATGTTTCAGTATCATATCAACATTTATAAAGTGATGAAGAATATACATGGCTTTTTACGGAAAGCAGTTGTTCTTTGACAGAGTCACTGCTGCTTTTCCAGCTGGGATAGTGGCACAGAAAGCTGTTGTTTTTTTACCGAGACATTGCTGACATTGCTGCAGACAGTGGCATGTAAAGCAGTTATTTTTACAGAGACATCACTGTTTTTCCTACCAGGACAGTGGCACAATGGGTGTTTGTTTTTTTACCAAGACATAATGCTTTTCCTGCTGGGACAATGGCATGAAAAGAAGTAGTTTTTTACGTAGACATTGCTTATTTTCCTGTCAGAAAAGTGGCATGAAAAGCGGTTGCTTTTTACCAAGACAATGCTGCTCTTCCTGCCAGGATAGTAGGATGAAAATTGGTTGTTTTAACCAGGATAATTCTGTTTTTTTCCACCGCATTAGTGACATGAAAGAAATAGTTTTTTACTCAGACAACTCTTATTTTCCTGCCAGGAAAGTGCCATGAAAAGCAGTTCTTTTTTACTAAGACAATGCTGATCTTCCTGCTAGTAGGATGAAAATAGGTTGTTTTAACCAGGATAAATCTGTTTTTTTCCGCCGCATTAGTGACATGAAAAGATATAGTTTTTTACCCAGACAACTCTTATTTTCCTGCCAGGAAAGTGCCTTGAAAAGCAGTTCTTTTTTACCAAGACATCGCTGCTTTTTCCTGCCAGGGACGTTGGATAAAAAAGTGGGTATTTTTACCAAGGCATTGCTGTTTTTTCTGCAGAGATAGTGGCATGAAAAGCAGTTATTTTTACAGAGGTATCACCGCTTTTCCTACCAGGATAGTGGCACGATAGGCGGTTGTTTTTATTTGAGACAGCACTGTTTTTTCTGCACGGACAGTGGCATGAAAAGAGGTTGGTTTTTTTACCGAGGCGTTGCTGTTTTTGTCTGCCCAGGTATTGACATGAAGAGTAGTTGTTTTTTACCAAGACAAGGCTGCTTTTCCTGTTTGGACAGTGTCAGGAAAGTCTGTAGTTTTTTACCTAGACATTGTTTATTTTCTCGCCAGAAAAATGGCATGGAAAGTGGCTGTTTTTTTTTGTTTTTTTTTTGTGTTGAGACATCGCTGCTCCTCCTGCCAATGTATATGTAAATACATCTAAAATATAGTGTTAAAAATAATCTCTGTCAGTGGCACAGGGTTCACCAGTTAATGTGGTGAACATGAAGTAGCCTTTGAATATCAGAGACCTCTGCTGGTGACAGTAGGAATTGCAACAGCCTAAACACTTCTCAGGCTTCAGGACCACAGTTGTTTGGCTCAGCAAATTGGGATCAGTTCCAAAACAAAGAGCATCAAGTATTGTGCCCAGAAACCCTCAGTGCCCAGTGAAGGAATTTTGTATAATTCAAGAATAACCTACCATGATCCTTCCCCAAATCCAACAGGTAAGGTCATTTTGTGCAACATGGCATTAAAAAAAGTTCTGTTTGTCCTGTCAGCTAAACATGGGTCCAGTGTATGACGCCCCATCAGCTGCAGCACAAAGACAACCAGCAGAGCAGCAGGATGAGCTTCATTACTCCAGCATCAGCTTCCCTCAGAACCAGGAAGAAGCTCTCTACTCTAACATCAGGCCAGCTCAGCCCCACAGGCAAAGAGAAGAAGAGGACGAGGACAGTGGTGTTGAATACACTGCTATCAAAACTGAGAGTGCCAATGGTGCCCCGGGGTGAGCAGCAAATTCTAATCACTACATGATTAAAAAATACACGCTGAGTCATAAAGTGTGTGAACACTTTATTTGTCCCTTCACAGAACAAGACGTCAAGAAGATGGGGAGGATTTATTTGCACTCTACAGCACGGTCAAGAAATGAACTCAACATGAACGTGTGGTCTGTTATTTATTCATGAAGTTTTATGTGCACCTTGATTATTTAGCAGGTGGCCACAACGAGGTTAGAAATACTGTGCACTGCTCAGGACAGCAACCACTGCACCACCATGCTGCTATAATTGCAATTGACCCAAATCAAAAAACTATTACCTCTTTTCCGAGTGTAGGAGCCATGTGTGTGTGTGTCATGTTGGTAAGTCTGGTAGCCTTGGACCACGAACCCCGTTTTTCATTTGGGGGTTCCCGGTCTAGACTGATTCACGTCTCCATAAACGTTCAAATCAAACATGTAATGTACTCACCTCATAGGCACAGATGTTAGGAAGGTGTACGGGGGGTTGCCGTGTGTTTTCCGTTATTGTTCAATAAACATGCATTTTATCTCGGATGTCTGAAATTTTCTTCACCCCTTCTTCGTCCTGCAATGAATGAGTGCACCGATTTTCTACTGCGCCACAGCGCCACAATAGCGGTTGGGAGGTGTATTGCACATTGGTAGTAAGAGGCTCTAGCCTTGGACCAAGGGTGCGTCCCAAGTCTCTTATTTTATACTGCTAACTCCTAACTCCTTACTTGAACCAGAAGTCGTTCAAGGTCCGCCATCTTTAAGGCCGTCTCATGTCTCTTATTCCTGCCAGTAAGGAGTTAGCGTTAGGAGTTAGGAGGGATCTGTTAGGTGCGATGAGTAAGGTAACACGAGAGGTTCCGAACAGGAAGTCTTTTTCAGCTTGAGGCCATGACGTATAAATACCCGCCCCCTACATCTGGCTCATTTGAACGAGATGGTGGAGAAACAGCGCAAGTGTAGCCGTTACATGCATTCTTTGCAATGAAACGCTGTAATTCACATGCCTACGTGACTACAAAGAGTAACGTTAATGATAGTTTGTGCAAGACTGTCATGTTGTTATTAAGTTTATTTCATTCACAACCTGTTGCATTCTTCAGCGGACTGTCTGTGATGTGTGGCTGTTAAATGTGCAGCTGCTCATGTCCAGATCCACATGTGTTGATATAACACCACGCACACACGAACACACACACACACAAACACATTTGCCCATCATTAATTGTCCTGCATGTCATGTGAGTGGAATAATGTTTAATAGCTTGTAGGTAATATTAATTATTAATATTAATATTAATNGTGATATTGGGCTTTATAAATAAAACTGAATTGATTGAGGCAGACTGACAGGTCTGATATGTCTTATTCACTCAGCAGCGGACTTGTTGAATGATGGCGAGTGGATTTAATAATAGTAATAATAATACGGCTTTGATCAGCTAATATAATGTGACTTGGGATGTATGCCAAACGCTGGCTCCGTTATGCAGCAGATCCAGCTGTGCCGCCGTCATCAGAAAAGGACGTCGCTTTACGTGACGCTTCAGAGTAAGGCCGTCTCATGTCTCTTAATCAGCAATCCTCGCTCCTCACTCCTAACTCCTGATTCCTTGCATGTTTTCCTAAGTGGGAGGGACTAAACAGTTAGGTAAGGTGGCTAGATAAGGTGGTTAGCAGTAATTTTAAGGGACTTGGGACGTACCCCATGACGTTCATTGCCTCTTACTACCAATGTGCAACACACCTCCCAACCACTATAGTGGCGCTGTGGCGCAGTAGAAAGTCGGTGCACTCATTCATTGCAGGACGAAGAAGGGGTGAAGACAATTTCAGACATCCTGTTACTTGTATTCTTATGATATCTTGCACTAGCGTATGAATCAAATGCAGGGCTTTGTGATATGGCATTAAAGAGAAATGTGAATCAGTTTGTGGGCGCATCAAAGTTATCTCCAGTGCTTAGCCTCCTGCGGCGTGCTGGTTTTATAGTGATCGTCAGTCAGCCGCAATGCCGAGTCTTGACTTATATTTGTCCGCCTGCCTGGACAAGTACTATGCATGCTTTTCCTTTTATTTTCATAATTTGGGTGAACTGAGCCTTTAACTGCCACATAACTGTATCAGCATGCTGCAGTGCATAATTTATGTGTAGTGTAAGGATAAAATAGGCTACAAATAAAGTGCCGTTCACATCCGTGTTACATTTGTCATAAGTCTGTTTATTTGACACTTTTTAGTCTTATGAGCAGAACAGTTACAGAGAAGCAGTTCTTGGCTATGGAAATCTTAAAGCTCCAGTTTGTAGGTTTTATTGGCAGAAATGGAATATGAATTTCTTTGGTGCAGAATCACCTGATAAAAAGACTTCTTGTGTTTTTGGTACCTCAAAATGAGTCGTTTATATCTACATAGGGAGCGGGTCCTCGTCTATGGAGATCGCCATGTTGCACCACCATGTTTTTACAGTAGCCCAGGATGGACAAACCGAACACTGGCTCTAGATAGGATCATTTGAAATTTCCACATAGTTTGCAGCCCCTCTGCCATGAGCAGCATTTACATTAAAAGAAAAAAAAGTAAAACTGCTCAACTCAGTCAGTACGTTTACATGCAGCTTGAGAAAATCAATTATTGGCTTAGTCCAACTGAAACCGGACTTTTGAATGCATGTAAACAGCTTAGTCTGACTGAAATTGGACTATCCGTAGCTCGACTAACACACCTAGATAATTCCATTGAAAATCTTAGTCTGACTGGAGTCGTCTGGAGTCGGACTCGGCGTTCTGCGCATGCACCACTTTTTCTTTTGCGGGCTGTTGACCTAGCAGCAGTGCAGTAACTGCCAGACAAACAAACACCATGGCGACCGAGAAGCAGATGACGCACTTCTGGACGGACGAGGAAACTACATTCATGCTCCGACAGCTAAAGGAGCTTAACATTTTGAAGTTTGTGAATGGTAGGAAAACGCGAAACGCGGATTTATTTAAAAAAAAGTTTCTGAACAAGAACCAGAACTAGTTCAATGCGCACTATATTAAAACGGACACAGAATGTTTTGGGTATATGGGTACATTTAATGTTTCAGAGCTGAGAACACACCAATAGCACAAAGTTAATTGGGTATGAAAAAGAAGACAAATATTCTGTGGACCCATAAAATCAGTCTCCCATTCATTATCTGTAGAACAGCTCCAGACTTTACGCCCTGTTCCATCACAGGTTTAAGACTTAGGCTACTTCTCTGGTTTCTGGCTTTGAGAGATAGTTAAAAAATACTGATTGAACTTTACTAAGCCATAGATATAACATCATGGAGTTATTAATTTAAGTGGTGTTCCCCATTAAGTCTCAGGCTTCCTCCAACAATGCTTATTAGATATGTATAAAAAGAAAATCAAGTGGAAAAAATGTGAATCCAAGAAATGAAACCATGCAAAAGTTATAATATAACTCATAAAAATTAATAAATATAGTGTGAAATTATTTGTAGATTTGCTGGGCCACTCCAATCTCCCAGGCTCTTTGAACTACTCAGTTTATACACAAAGTTAAACAGTTTATGATAAGAGAGGAATAAGCATCAGTGCAGCTTCACATCAGTGTAATATTAGACATTTATAGTAACAGTACCGCTGTTAGTCCAGCAGAGGGAGGCACAGGTAAGTGGCTGCACCTGTAGATGATGAAAGCACGTGACTGCACCTGTGGGCGGGGCTGAGAGTAACTGAAAGCAGCAGAGGGAGGGGCCGCAATTTGAATTCAGAGAAGCTGAAATTAATGAACGCCTCCTGAGCGCGCTCACCTGTGCTTTTCACTCGTTACCGGAGGGTTGGTGTGGTTCAGGGCTGTTGGCGGGGAAGATAGGCATCATGTTGTGGAGTGAGGCTTCTGTGCAGGTTACAGCAGAGGAAGTGTTAGCGGGGACACAGGAGTGTCCATGGCCGCTCTCCAGCCTGTTGAGGATGGTCTCCAGCTGCAGGTGGAGACGCCCCGCCGCTCGGACCGCTGGTTGCCCCACAGCAGAGTGACTGAAACCGGCCAGCATCAAAGCTCAGACCCCGGAGGGTCTGACCCCCAGGGAAGTTAAGTTTTCTTATTTTAAAGATTTCATTCTTGGTGAATTGTTTGTCTTTGTGCATTGCTAGTAGTTTATGGTATTTATAAATGGCTATGGAGCGATTTCACCAACTATTAACACTTTCATGTCCTCTTTTTTGCCTTTTTTAATTTCCTTGGGGCAATAATATCAACTGTCATGTTTTTTTTTTTGTTTTTAATCAGACCCCACAGTATTTTTTGAGGAATAGGCCTTTACCAAACAGTTAAAATGTTGCAAAACAAACAAACAAAAAGTATTTTAAAACTGCTATTAATATGTTATTGTACCAAAATATGTTAAATTCTTATCATGGAAGTAGTATCACCACTGCTAGTATTATTTCCACGCATTTATTGCAGATATTTACTTTTACAGTACTTTAAAAACATCTCGATGACAATTAATAGAATTTTTTTTCATCAAATATAGAACAGAATAACATTAAATATATGACAATAACAACAGTGATTAGATTTTTTTTATTTTATAAAAATATAAATGTATTATTTTAGCATTACTACCTTTATCACTAAATAATAATTCAACCGTTTGTTCGAACATGGGTTTAGACACTAAGAAAATCATACTTTAGAGATAATTTCAGCACATATGTATGTATGTGTATATATATATATATATATATATATATATATATATATTGGATAACATAAATTTATCACATTACTCTTTTTATTTCGTAGCAAATAGTCAATTTGTATTACACTAGCTTAGCTTCATTACCTTTACCATAAAGGCACAAACAAATGGGCTGGTTGAGCATGTTTTTAGAAAATTATTTGACCCTCATTAGACTTTTTTTTGCCGTGTAAAGTTACATAGATTTCTCCTGTTAGATCTCTGAAACTACAACATGCTGAAAAAAATATACCTATATTTGAAAATCCCACAGCACAGAGCCCTCATGTCTGGAGAGACTTGTAACTTCCTGTAGGAGGCAAATTGAAAATACATTATAATTAAGGCGCAACAAGACTCAAGAAAGTCAGCATGTACGACAAAAACTCAAAGTTATTAGTCAGTTAGACCCAAATGAATGCAGTTAATACCTTGTTGCCCTCTTGACTGGAGCTAAACTCCTGTTAAAGTCTTCCCATTTGTCTGTATTACTTGTTTATCTTTTGTGTTGTTTATCCCCGTCTTCACGTTAATGCACTGTTTATCTTGTAGTCAGTTTTCCATAAGCTATGTCCTACATAACTTATGTCTGCTGTCTCTTCAAGATAAAAGCACTCCTATGTTCATGGGAAATAACAAAATAAAAGCAACATAAATACATCACAAATGCAAATTTAACACATGTTAATCATCATTCACAACCAGCCGATCGTTTACATTGCAGAAATAGTCAACGTGGTGCCTTGTCCGATTTCCCTTGGGATAAACAAAGTTGTAAATTGTGGTATTGCTACTTTTGCAACATCTTCTATCAACACTGCTGATGCCAGAAAATGTTTGCAACCACGTGGTTAAGTTAGTCGAATATCTACGAGCTGAAGACCCATATTCCTTTGACAATATGTGAAGATCAAACCAGAGCTACAGAGGCCAGACTCACAGCTGCAGTGTTGCCTCGTGTCTGCTGGATGTGTAAGTGTGCAATCGTTTGCCACCACATTAATCATAACATCTTTGGCATTATATGATGATGATATGTCACAGTAGTGTCTTGTAAAGTCTCTCAGGAGACAAACATAAGCTAGCTTCTGTTTCTGTGGAAGGAAGATGAGTATATTTGCCATTTAAATAAACTATTTAACATTGTTATTGTTTTATGTCTCTATTTAGTTAGCTAACAGGTGTTAATTTGGTTGTGATTTAAAAGTGAAATCAATTTAGTAGTAGTTTGTAACTGCTGCTGCTAGATGGTGGTAAAGAGCCGAATTTGATCTGCAGATACTAGACAGTAATTCTAGTACATTTAATACACTTTATTATTGTTAGTCAAATTACTGATGAAGCTGTAATATGTGTTTATCAGCAGCTGCAGCACCTCATATTTCTGCAGTACCAGCCTCAACACTCCCCTGGATCAAGGCATATACAGTCAGGTCCATAAATATTTGGACAATGATACAGTTGTCGTCATTTTGGCTCTGTACACCACCACAATGGGTTTTAAATGAAACAATGAATACCTGCTTAAAGTGCAGACTCTCAGCTTTCATTTAAGGCTTTTTTCAAAAA
>NC_065510.1:1049021-1054872 GCF_006386435.1 Epinephelus moara | reverse complement strand
ATATATTGAGCACTGGGTGCCGCTGCTGTTACATGTTATTACATTATTATGCATTATTTTTTGTTTTTGATTGAGCTGATCACCTGCTGTACTATGTAACTTAAAATAAAAGTCTGTACTAATAGTCTTATATTTTATAAGTCAATGAATCAATAAGATTTACACAGGTAAGCATTATGAACAAAATCCGGGGGGGGGGGGGGGGGGGGGCGCCTGTAATGTGTCTGCATACCCCTCAGAAAGTAGGTAGTTGTGCCCCTGGCTGTATGTGTGATTAGAAAAGAGCAGTGGAACATTTGTTCAAAAATGATATTTTTTGTTTTTATGGAAAGGGTATAGCACCAGAAAAGTACCGTTGGGCTAGATCCCATGCTAACTGAGGGGCCGGACACATGCCACCTTTTTCGCACCCTCATATTCTTNGGGGGGGGGGGGGGGCGCCTGTAATGTGTCTGCATACCCCTCAGAAAGTAGGTAGTTGTGCCCCTGGCTGTATGTGTGATTAGAAAAGAGCAGTGGAACATTTGTTCAAAAATGATATTTTTTGTTTTTATGGAAAGGGTATAGCACCAGAAAAGTACCGTTGGGCTAGATCCCATGCTAACTGAGGGGCCGGACACATGCCACCTTTTTCGCACCCTCATATTCTTTTTTTTTTTTAATGTAGACACGCAGCACACATGCTCAAACACCAGAGCGACGCAGTTGCTGTGGGCTCACGTTCATGAGTGCCTAATTTTCAGGGTGCGACGGCTGTGCCCTGAGATTAAACAGAGTTCGGCTTTTAGAACGCAGTAGTGCACGTTGCATGTCATGTGACGAGGACCAACCAATCACAGCCGACAGATATCTTTCCCTTTATCTGTAAATATCAGTCAGTGATAAAAATGGAGAAGAAGTTGATCATTTTGGTGCAGGGCTGCCAGAGCTTTACATCAGTCCCACAGACAATAGGCCGACACACAAACAGCGCCTGAAAGAAGATCAGCTCTGCACTCAGGATCTCAGGTAAACGGGCTATGACACCGTGCTTGTTGAGGTTGCTTAGCAACCTCAGACGCGTTGCCACCGCAGTTTTGAAAGCTGGCACAGAAAAGGCACAAGAGTAGCACCCAGCGCAGACCTTACTTTTTCCAGGCAGTTGAAGTCATGGCGTGTGTACGGGCCCTTTGGCTGCAGACCTAACCTGGTCTGGGCCAGGTTTTTTTTTTTTCTTTTGCATCAGTGTGTGTGTGTGTGTGTCCCTACCTGACCTACTGCCTCCTTTTTTCCTGGTGCCACCTGCCCCATTGTCCCAATGTATCTGACTTCCTACAACTGTGAGTGTTTGGGGTCCATCCTCACGTATCCAGCTCTCCAGCTGCAGGTGACCAGAATAAGACTAAGAGCTGAAGTGTCACAGCAGCTGCAGGTCATCTTTCCACATGTGGTTCAAGAGCGGAGAGAAAATGATGCAGGTAACCTTGTCTTATGCAGGCCAGTCCTACTGGATAGGGATAGTGCACCCAAAAATGAAAATTCAGCCATTATCTACTCACCCTCATGCTGAGGAAGGCTCTGGTGAAGTTTTAGAGTCCTCACATCCCTTGCGGAGATCGGCGGGGGGAGCGGCCCCGACATAAGAAGTTTTTTCGAAAAACGTCATATGAACTCTGTTTTTAGCCTCACTGTAGCCTGTAGCTCTGACTGCTTCTCTGTGCTCCCCCCGCCGATCTCCGCAAGGGATGTGAGGACTCTAAAACTTCACCAGAGCGTTCCTCAGCATGAGGCTGAATTTTCATTTTTGGGTGCACTATCCCGTGTGTGAGTTGACTCCACTGTAGCTTTATGCGAACTGATAAACCTCTACCAGAGGTAACACCAGGATGTGTACTTCTAAATATGTATAACCATTCAAACACCCAGTTTTAGTGAGAAAGCTCTTGTCTTAAAGTTTAAACTGGTTGTTTTCTCCTCCAGTCAGACAGTTACTAACTTCATGCATACTAATAACATTAAGAGGAAGGAAGTGTGCCTACTTTAACAACTTCTGCATTCTGCTTACTGTGCTGACCACGGAGGAACATTACCTTTTTCAGACTGCATCTTCGACCGTGTTCACCTGTTGATGTGTTTTATGTTCTCTGAAGTCACGCAGATAAGAGGAGCAGCGATGAGTTTAACTGCAGCAGCGAGTGGATTTGTTGTCTTCCTTCTCTCTGTGCCAGGTACTGTATATTTATATTTACACTGGCGGGCATTTAGTACACTTGCTGGAGCCATATGTTTGATTTGTGTGAAATGTAATATGCCTAGGTGGCTTATATCACAGGCTGAGGCAGGCCATGGTGTTTAAGTACCTCCCAGTAAGCACAGGTGTTGCTGATGTAGGGAGGCAAACAGTTTTCGACGGCTTGGCTGCTTCTCAGCTGCAGATCATCTTTAGAATAGGAGTCTTGCATATTTTTTCTGTGTGACGTTTATGGTTTTGAACAAAAATAGACAGTGGTCATATTGGTATAAAACCAGCCTTTTAAAAAATGTATCTATTTTTATTATTATAATTCTTAACTCAACCCTGCTAATTCGCATTTCAAAATAAAAGCCCGCTGACATCGTTTCTGTAAATCCTGTGAATCCCTTCATTGTTAACACAAGGCTTTTTATTGTGAAATATTTGCACGACTATGTTGTTGACAATGCAGTGGCTCGCACGGCTCCATAAATACATGGAGTATTGGATTTTAAATGTGTAAATACAGTAGTTACATGAGCAGGCAGCTCTGCAGCAGCACCGCAGCAATGTTGTCTGTGTTAACACCACATGTGTGACCCACAGCAGTTTAGCAAAGTAGCCGCCACACACTTCTCATGCAGGCAGTGTGGCCTGGGCATTGTAGCATCAGATCTGATACATGTTTTCACACATGCAGCATCTCCCTGCATCCCTTTACCTGACCATTTAAGTGGTGTGTATCATTGCATAATAATGCTAGTGCTGTTTCAATTATCTGTATAACTGAGCGTGTCAGTGGTTCATCTGAATGATTCAGTAACTTAAGTGTTAATATGCAAATGTAGGCTATGTACGTTCTGAGAAATAGGAACCAGACTTTGCCGAATCATTTCTTAACTTGCAGACGACTGTGTTTTTTTCGCTTCTCCGTGCGATTATCTGCCTTTAGATATCTAAATACGTACAGTAGCAGCCAAGTGTCAGTGCATGTTCACACTTCTGTTCTGCATTTCTCTTAAATGTTTTTTTAATCTCTGCGTGAATCTCACCACAGTGAGCACAGAGGAAACAGAACAGGAAAAAACTACTGCTCATAAAAATAAAAATGTAACTCTGTCCCTCAAAGCTGCATGTCTGATCACTAAGCACACACTTTGCATGTGGACTTTTCCATGTCTGTGTTCACCGTGGCCCAATGCATAGATAACATCATAAATGTCATAAATGTAATTAACAGCATGAGTTTAAAAACGCATAAAAAATTCTAGCTGCTGTGCAGCAATGGTCGGGGCCGGGCAATTTTAGGCAATTTTAGGCAAATTTAGGCAATTCTGAGCAACAAGAGGCAGAATAGGAAGACAACAAGAAAGTTTCCATTACACTCCATAAGTGGAAAAACTGCTCTATTTTTATTGACAGCAATGGTTCACATGAGGACAGAATTCAAGATGCTGTCAAAAATTCTGATATTTGCCAAACATCATCCACCCTGACTCCAAAATTTTGTTAATTTTTTTTCATGAACATTGAAAACTTATTTAGCAAGAATTTGCAAGTATGTGTTTACAGTACTGTTTACAGTCAAACATCTTGATGCACTGTAGGCTCAATTTTTAATTAATCAAAAATCTGTGAGGACACTTTGTGGAGGACAGTCTGAAGATGCTCTGTAGCAAGTTTGGTGTCAATTGAGCAAAGATTGTGGGAGGAGATAGCTTTAAGAAGTTTTACAGTTTTTGAAAAAAACAGTGATAGACTTCATAATTTGCATTAAGTTTAAATATACAAAAGTTTCTTCAGTATTGGGGCTACATTTTGGTGAAAGCTGCAAAGCTGTAGAACATACGGTTGATTTATTGTGAATTTTCAAAATTTTGAACTTTAGACGCTTGCTGTAGCGCCACCATCAGGACTATTGGCTTGTTTGGTGATTTTTCACGCATGGGAAGTAGGATTGAAGACGAAGAAGAAGAAGAAGAAGAAGAAGAAGACTGCCTGCCCGGACCTTAATCTTACTATATAACGACGAAAACTCTGTCTGTGTGTCTGTTCCACGTTGTCCTCCTCACTGACTTGGTCAATCCATGTGAAATTTGGCACAGTGGTAGAGGGTCATGGGAGGATGCCAATGAAGCAATATTACATCAATTGGCCAAAGGGGGGCGCTATAGCAACCGACTGAAATTGAATCTTTGAATGGGCATATCTCATGCCCCGTATGTCGTAGAGACATGAAACATTGCACAGAGATGCCTCTCCTCATGAGGAACACATTTGCCTCAAGAACCCATAACTTCCGGTTATATAGATTTTCCACCATTTTGAATTTTTTGAAAAACACTTCAAATGGATCTCTTCCTAGGAAGTTTGAGCGATCTGCACGAAACTGGGTGAACATAATCTAGGGACCAATATCTAAAGTTCCCTCTTGGCAAAAGTTGGAAAACTTACTAAAACTGAGCTTCTACAGTGCCTTGAAAAAGTATTCATACCCCTTGAACTTTTTCACATTTTGCCACCTTACAACCACAAACTTTAATGTTTTTTATTGAGATTTTATGTGATCAACCAACACAAAGTAGCACATAATTGTAAAGTGGAACGGAAATGATACATAGTTTAAAAATTTTAAGCAAATAAAAATCTGAAAAATGTGATGTGCATTTGTATTCAGCCCCCTTGCGTCAATACTTTGTAGAGCCACCTTTCGCTGCAATTACAGCTGCAAGTCTTTTGGGGTATGTCTCTACCAGCTTTGCACATCTTGACACTGAAATTTTTGCCCATTCTTCTTTGCAAAATAGCTCAAGCTCAGCCAGATTGGATGGAGAGCGTCTGTGAACAGTAATTTCCAAGTCTTGCCACAGATGCTCAATGGGATTTAGGTCTGGACTTTGACTGGGCCATTCTAACACATGAATATTCTTTGATCTAAACCATTCCATTGTAGCTCTGGCTTTATGTTTAGGGTCATTGTCTTGCTGGAAGATGAACCTCCTTCCCAGTCTCAAGTCTTTTGCAGCCTCCAACAGGTTTTCTTCCAGGATTGCCCTATTTAGCTCCATCCAACTTCCCATCAACTCTGACCAGCTTCCCTGTCCCTGCTGAAGAAAAGCATCCCCACAGCATGATGTTGCCACCATCATGTTTCACAGTGGGGATGGTGTGTTCAGGGTGATGAGCAGTGTTAGTTTTCCGCCACACATAGCGCTTTGCATTTAGGCCAAAAATTTCAACTTTGGTCTCATCTGACCAAAGCACCTTCTTCCACATGTTTGCTGTGTCCCCTACATGGCTTGTGGCAAACTGCAAACGGGACTTCTTATGCCTTTCTTTCAACAATGGCTTTCTTCTTGCCACTCTTCTATAAAGGCCAGATTTGTGGAGTGCATGACTTATAGTTGTCCTGTGGACAGATTCTCCCACCTGAGCTGTGGATTTCTGCAGCTCCTCCAGAGTGACCATGGGCCTCTTGGCTGCTTCTCTGACCAGTGCTCTCCTCGCTCGCTCTGTCAGTTTAGGTGGACGGCCATGTCTTGGTAGGTTTGCAGTTGTGCCATACTTTTTCCATTTTTGGATGATGGATTGTACAGTGCTCCTTGAGATGTTCAAAGCTTGGGATATTTTTTTATAACC